>NW_024884733.1:13001973-13050514 GCF_019232065.1 Centrocercus urophasianus | reverse complement strand
AAAAGATTTTGATAGCATGTTTTGTTCTTTGATGTAGTTCAGCTGCAAAAATCAGGAAGAAGTCTATATTCATTTTCAAAGCACTTGTATGCTTTGGTCACTGATGTACTTAAGTAGCAGGTTGTTTTATTTTTTTTGTGGCCTAAAGAACATAGGTGGATGTAGTAGTACTACTGAAACAAAGACACCAAGTAAGGCAGGTTAAGACATTAAATAGCTTCAATCTAGTTAGTATGGAACTCAGATATGGGAGTATAGGTGGAGGGCAGGAGAAGGAAGTTGGTGATAGAGCTATTTAAAAAGAGCAAGCTAAAACCATAGGGTGCTTTGGAGACTAAAGATTTAGAAATATTCAGAAAACAGATACATGAAGAGAACCTTTCAAGAGGGTCAGTAAACACCCAACAAACAAAAACAGTCTTAATTTTCTTTGCTGCTGGTTGTTAGAAACTGAGATAATGTACTGAATGAAATAGTCCTGAAGTCATCTCTGTTCCTGAAATCTTTGCCTAAGCATGCAGTGCTAGCTAGCTTTAGGCATCTGCTCTCATTTTGATTTATTTTATTCTTAAAATGCAAATAGGTTTGATCATGTTCCATTGGTGACACCTAATGGTGATGTTTTGATCCAAGACCTGAACTTTGAGGTAAGATTTTAAATATCATTCCAATGGTATTGTGCTTCATTTTATACTTTAAAGTGAAAATGGTAAGTGGTCAGAGTTGAAAACAAAACAAACAAACAAAAAAACAAACAACAAAACAAGAATAAAAACAAGCAAACAAAAATGCTTGTATGATGTGCATATGCAAGAACAAAATTCATGTTTTTCCTTAATTTTGAAAAATAAAGGCAGTAAACTGTTGTTGCAAATAAAGTTTGTTACAAGTATGTTTTTTTTCCTGCTGCAATTGATGCCAAACTAGCTGGAGAAAAGAATTAAGTACTGTTGGAAATTCTTCACTGATGCCAAAATCTGCTACTATGTACAAGCTTACAAGGACAAGAGTTTGTCTTATCATTTGTAGCAGCTTTCAGTAGCTTTCAGCAGTACTTTCTCACTACTGTTTTAATGTTTTGTCTTTCCATTTTTAGGTTCGATCTGGTACAAATGTTCTGGTTTGTGGGCCAAATGGATGTGGGAAGAGCTCACTTTTTCGTGTTCTTGGTGAAGTAAGGAAACTTTCAAATAGATTTGGAAGAATCTGCAACAGAAACACAATTGTAGAACTTTTTTCCTCAAGTTTAAATCTTTTTCTTGTAGTTGTGGCCATTGTTTGGTGGACGTTTAACAAAACCTGTAAGAGGAAAGTTGTTCTATGTTCCTCAGGTGAGATGAAGCACTTTAACAGACAAGTCTTCTCTCTCTTCCTTTGATGACTGTTCATAAATATTTGACATAACTTATTGTCTGTAACTGTCTCAGAGACCATATATGACTCTTGGAACACTCAGAGATCAAGTTATATACCCAGATACTTTAGAAGATCAGCGAAAGAAAGGGATTTCTGACCAGGTAATAAGTGATTCATTTACTCATATTAAGTGAAACAAATGGTTATGCTTTAGATTAAAAATACTGATACTATTAAAAACGCTACATTTAGTTTTTTTCTAATGTTTATCATGGTTGATGTTACACCTGCATAGTAGGATAACCCTTTATAACTCTTCTAAATATATATGTATTTAAAGTTCACTTAAACTTTATTACTACTTTTCAAAAAAGGTGCTGAAGGAGTACTTGGATAATGTCCAGCTGGGTCAAATCTTGGAGCGTGAAGGAGGCTGGGACAGTGTTCAGGACTGGATGGATGTACTCAGTGGAGGAGAAAAGCAGAGAATGGCTGTATGTCTCAAAAGCATAAGTACTTAAAAAATACAGGAAATAAGTTGAAAATGCAGTCTGGATTTTAAGCAAATTTTGTGTATTAAATATTGATATTAAAGAAGGAAACCCCAAGAAGTGAAGTATCTGAATACAGCAAAAACACATAGTTAAAGAAACAATTACTTTTGCTTGAAATGTAGTAAGAATGTTGAGCTTGTACCACTCCTTGCGCTTTGATTATGTGAAAGATGTTTTTAAAATAATGGTTTTGCAAGTAAAAACAAAAAATCAATGATGTAATGTACAGCTCTCAATTCTCTGGCCACAGTAAATTTTTGGACATCGATTTTAATTTTAAATTGTCACAAGGCTGTACTGACTGCAGTCGTGTATCCACATAGTTTCTTCGGTTTGCATTCCAGATGGCAAGACTATTTTATCATAAGCCCCAGTTTGCAATTCTGGATGAATGCACCAGTGCTGTTAGTGTTGATGTAGAAGGCTACATTTACAGCCACTGCCGAAAGGTAAGTCCTTTCCTTTTATTTTTCAGTGAATTGTACAAGAAAGCATTCCTGTATTCTCACTGCTTTTAGTGAGTTTCTATTTTAGAAAGACTGGAGATGAAATTGCTAGCTATAGCAGTTGTGCCAGTCCTTAGTGAATACACGTATGTTTCATCACTTTAGTGTAATTATTTCTTCCTGCAGTAATGCCTCATGAATCTCTGTAGTAGAAATGGCCCACTGCTATTTCATTTCTTCTCACCTACTCAGTTCTGTGATTTACATAGCAAATAACCTGGTCATCTTCCCAGACATTCTGCATGCTTCTATGGTGCCTTGCAGAAAGATAATCTTTTTTCTTTGTTATTTGAGAGGGCCAGGCTGCATCTTCCAACTCCAGATAAGTATTCTTTACTACTTCAGAAGAAAACTTATATTAAGTGCCTAGTATTGTTTCAAACCTAGTGTGGGAGCTCGAATATGTGTTATACAATGAAGTATTCAGGGTGTGCATGAAGATGTTTCTGGAGGAGAACGCTCAGGGCCTTCACAAATCAGTGCTGCAGAAGAACTTTGGCACTGCCTATCCACTCTTTCTCATTTCTTCTGCTCTTGCATCCCTGAGATTGTATTACTAAGAAAATCTTTGTTTTTTCCTTAGTATTCATCCGTTGTTCATCATGGCTAAGAAAAGCGAAAGAGTTTACTTAGTCTACAAGAGATATTTGAAATGTACTCCTAAAAACATGTAATGTTTTTCCTCAAATACATCTCTAGAATTGTATCTGTGGTTAAGAGGAAACTTGAAAATACTATAAGCGGATTCTGTCTTATGCCTAGTATAGAATTTATTGGAGGGAGGAAAAAGAATAGCTCAGGGCATGCAAGGTCTCTTTGTGCCTGCTAGGGTTCGATAAGTGTTTTAAAGTCTCTTGGTAATTGAGGTGTACATGTGATACTCTGCATCAGAACTCTCATTAGATGAGGACTGCAGAATAATAGGCATTGTTTCTTGAAGTAATTTTGCCACATAACTGTGAATACTGTGAACATTTTGTAAGAACAGTTTAGGGTGTTTTATTTCATTAAGACTGGAACGTCCGCTTGTTTTTAGAATTACGGTTGCCAGGTGACTAACGCATATTGCTGAGAAGCAGAGTTCCTATCTAATCTGTCCTTGCAGAAACAAAGAAAATTACCGTTTTATTATTGGAGCCATTTGGTCTTGTGTTTGGTACAGCTGCTGGGGATGCATAGTTAACTGAGTTGCAAGGAAGCAAAGGAAAATTGCCTTTAAGTTGTCGCTTACAAAGGTTATAATTAACAGCTTTTGTGGCCTGGGAATTTGTGACTTTTTTTTTTTCATGTTTAAGTAGACTATGTTAAATTATCAGCTGTATTTTAGTCACCTGAAGCTTTATCTTCCTTGCCTTATTAATACCAAACGATCAGGAGCAAGAGAATGGTGAAATCAATTGGGAAAGTTGGAACTTTTTTTTTTTTTTTAATTGTAAGTTCTTACATTAAGGCTATGTATTTACACTGCTTACTATTACACAGACTAGTGGTCTGGAAGCTTGTTTTTATGAATTTAACTTCATCAGCTGTATCAGGCTGACAAATAAATACTATCTCTCCATGAGAAAAATGACATTAACTGCCTTATTTCCTTATTCATGTAGGTTGGCATTACTCTCTTCACTGTATCCCACCGGAAGTCACTCTGGAAACATCATGATGTACGTAATCTATCCTTTTACTAAGTATATCTGTAGTTGGTTGAGATTTATTTTGATTTTTCTATTAAATTCAAGATGTTCACATCTTATTTCCTAGTAGGTCACGTTCTGTTTTATTAAAAGGTTAATTTAATAAAAGGATTATTTCATATACTGTTGCAGTATTTGAAATATTCTTGCACATCTAATTATGAAAAGTTTTTAGCCTGAAAAAATAACCCTAAGCCAACAGCAAACCAACTTTAATGAGAGTTCAGTAGAAAGTATGGAGAACTTGCTTTCAGAAGATACTACCTCCTAAACCTGTACGTAAATTTCTCTCTTAATACATAGACTCAAACTGTGTGTGTGTGTATAACAGGAAGGGAGGAGGGGTGGAAGCTGAATTAATAAAGAGGGATGAATGTATGCTTTCAGTACATTGTCACAGCAGACAGAAGATCAACATTCAGTCTGGGTATGACCTGTAGATTGATGCTTTATAAAAACAAAATCTGTGTGTGTTTATGTACATTATGCACACACATACTTTTTTTTCCTAGAGGTAATCGAATTTAGTGAAGCACAAGGTGGGAAGCCCTGGCCAGCTGAATTTAAGATTTCATGTTAAAGCTTCTTAAAAATTGTAACTTATTTGTGTGCTTACGGGGTGGTAATTTTTAAGGGATTGATAATGTATGTGTTTTTGTTTCAGTTTTACTTGCGCATGGATGGCAGAGGAAACTATGAATTCAAGAAGATAACTGAAGACACAGTTGAATTTGGATCTTAAAGCTCATAAACTGAACTGCTACAGAGACTGATTACTGGAAATGTGTAGAATGGCAAACCTTGTACAGTAAATCTACTCAGCTTGTTTTTAAACAAATTAACTAGGATAACTTAAAACAAGCTCTTAAGCGTTTACTATTATGTAGGATATTGCTAATTGTGTATATGTTGGTTTAATTATTAGTATGTACTAAGAATGTCTTTATTCTTGTGGTTTAAAAACCTGCCTAAATTAAATTGGGCTTAAATCAGTGTAACCTGATTCATCCTGGGATGCAAACCATTTGAAATCAGCTGATTTGACTTTTGTAGACTTTCTTTCCCTTCAGTGAAAAGCCCTGTTAAAATTAGGGTTGCTACCTCTTTCTTGTTCCTGCAAAGCAGTCTTGGATATTTTGCTCTGTTCTATGCATTTTTCTGAGTTATCTCAAACAATGCAGGACATTATCCCATCTTCAGATCTATGCTCTGCTTGGTTCAGAAAGAGCCTTTTCCTTCACCGAGCCTTGTGATGTAGCCAATACACTTTTGCTGATGAAGAATGGACTGAACCTGAAAGATGAAACTAATTCCTTCTGCTAAGAAAATTAAGCTAGTGCTGTGCTGGGTTTTGGGTTTTCTTTTGACCTTTGTCTGTCCATGCTGTCATCTGCTGCTCACTAATCTCATTCTCTTCTGATTTATTAAGACCTCTCCTATAGCTCCACCTTTTCTGTCAATGAAACCCTATGGTAACAAAGAGTTGAGAGGAAATTGAGGGAGGAAAGGGTTAATCAATCAGAAGGGGAAAAGAAAGATGATGTTCCAGCTATCTGAGAAAGCAAATAGTTCTCACAAAGTGTTGGAGCAATCATTCTTCTCTTGAAATTGGTAGAAGTTAGAAAAGACTCAGATCATTCTCTGGAAGATAACTTTAACAGGCTGTTCTGTGTGCTGTGTGTGTGTTCAGTTTTGTGATGCAGCAGCTACTTTTCCTTTTCTTAAAAAAAAAAAAATCATATCTCCTTGTGGTTTTGGCTGCTTTACGGATGCAAATTTGAAAGTAAGTGATAATGGTACTTGATAGATTTTTCTAGTCTGTGAAGCCTAAAATAATGCTTTCATCCTTCAAATTTTTCTCTAATTTTGGTTGTGAGGTTTCTTGATTTCTGATTTAAAAAATAGAAATAAAAAATTTACCAGCAGTTCTCAGCGCTGTCTGAGTACGGCTAGTCCCTGCTGGTTTTATTATTCTGGCTGCCAAATCCCTTGATGAATTCAAACTCTTAAATTGTTTACTGTAACCATTTTTCCCCCATACAAATGATGACTCTGGTGGCCGTGAGATTTTGACAAACATAAATGCAGCAAGGTGAATTTTGTCATCAGAGAGTAGGAAGGTATAACTCAAACTGAATTACTGTTTAAGCTTTAAAACAAAATTGCAATACCTGTTCTACACTGAAGGTCTAATAATTCCTTACTGTTCCACATAAGAAATAATATAGGAATGCATTACGTGAAGGCATGCATAAAATATGCAATAAATCTGCTCTGTGCATCTTTTATCACAGGTATAGTTTAAAAAATGTCTTTTCATAAAATGGATATGAATTTGGATGTTCTGCTGTATGCTGATTTCCTTATTTCATCATTCATGTTGAGATGGCTACCTGTTAGTATTTTTCCTTTGATCATAGTTCTTGCCCTTAGCTTTCACTGCTAGTACTCTTTGATAGTATTCAAATGCAAACAGCTATCCTAGTCTAAGAATCCACTGATCACAGTAGATTTGTGGTAGGATGCGTCGAGGAAGGTCAGAGTGTGTCACATTCAGGAGCATAAGGTGCCAGAACAAATTTTTATGCTCGTTCCACAAATAGAAAACAAACAGACAAATCTCATGTTACTAATTTTCTATTCACTCAGATTTGTGTATCAGCCTAATTTGTACTGTAGCAGGTAGCAGCATGCATTAAGTGAGGTTGTAACTTTTTTTTTTTTTTGACTGAAACTGTGAAAATATGAATGCCAGATAGCTATTGTTGTGAAAATTGTCAGCACAAATGCAGCAACTTCTCTTGGAAGGGTTGTTATACCAGCCCCTTTGTGTAACATGAAGCAAAAAAAAAATAATAATAATAAAGTGAGGAAGTTGCTGTTATGTTTGTGATTAGGACAGACTTGGAATACTTCAACAAAATTCTAACGTTGACAAGCAAAACCGTACACAGCACACTGATAAGGAACCCCAGCAACCAGTCCTGTGGTTCCTCACAATTCAATGGGTTGCTAACAGAGTTTTGTGTAACCTCAGATTTATTTAATAAACTAAAAAAAGTCCTATTTTACAACCAAGGAGAAATAATTTGACTTTATAGACGACGTGGCATTCATTGACATGGAAGATGCTATATTTCCTTGGGGTCAGGACCTAGCGTTTCTGAATATACTGAGAGGGAAGAGAAAACATCCTGAGCTTGATTGCAAACAAGGCTTATAAAATAGTACAAGAAATGTTTTAGAATGATATTCTTAAAAGGCCTTATATTGAAGTATTTTGAGATAGGCTTGATATAAATGAATGTTTGTAAAACCTAATGAAAGTGATCAAGTCTCAATTATGTTGCAGAATTGCACTGTGATGCTGTATTTTAGCTCGTAAGTCTTTTTAATAGCACAAGTTGGAATTCTGTAAATTGGAATTCTGATCTATCTTGGTAAGGCAGAGTACTGAACTGTTGATGCTTTGAAGATGGTATTGGTACTAGTCAGGTGGCTGCATTTCAACAGTGGTGGGAAACATTCCTGTATGTAAATACTGTAAAGTGTTTTTGAGGGGAAAATGGCGCTATATAAATGTAAGACATTAAGTGCCTCTGAAATAATAAATCTAAAGATGAAATATGTTTAAGCTTTTTGTGTTTCTTGATGTGTTCAGGATTTTTGTAACAATACAGAACATGTATTCAACAACTACTGAATTACTCACTGAGCTAGTTGACTTGTGTTCAGCTCATAAAGGGTGTCATTCTGCCTGATATTCATCCAGGCATCAGCCAGACGATGCCATCCACTTGTAGGTTTAACAAAAATATGAACACACTACTCAAAGAT
Source organism: Centrocercus urophasianus (assembly GCF_019232065.1). NCBI lineage: Eukaryota > Metazoa > Chordata > Aves > Galliformes > Phasianidae > Centrocercus > Centrocercus urophasianus. The sequence continues at coordinate 13,042,570 of NW_024884733.1, read as the reverse complement.
TTATAACTCAGCTGCTTTGTGTATATGTGCATTAATCTGTTCTAAATCTGCTCTGATTTTGATCTCTCTTTTTCTCTCCTACATCCTTTGTCCACTTCTTATCCCTCAAAATTTGCCTATGTTGGAAGGGTGTAGATTTGCGTAAGATTAACATAGAATCATAGAATCACAAGGTTGGAAACAACCTATAAGATCATCCAGTCCAACCATCTCCTCATCACCATTGCCACCACTAGTATTAAACCATATCACGCAGCACGTCATATGTGTGCTCATGTGGTAATTCTTTTGAATGCTCCCTGTTCCTTGTACTTTGAGGAAGTTATGTGTATTGTATTAGTTTTCGTTGTTGTTGTGGTAGATATCTCCCCCTATCAGTAAATCTATCATCCCCCTATCAGGATGCTTGAAACTGTGTAGTCTAAGAGTGATAGATTTACCTAAATGAATTGATAGCAGGGATGTTATCCTGTCATCAGTGTTCTAACGCTAGCAGTTTTTTCTTAACTGAGACTAAGAATGTCCAACAAACTCGTATATGTAAAGGATAGAGCTACCTTTGTAAGGAAGCCTCTCAAATTCAATTGAAAAATCAAGTGTTCAACTTAAGAGCTGAATGATGTTTTACATTATGAATGTGATATTTAGTATTCTAATATTTTGAGCACTGTAAAGTTTGCTGCTTGTAGAATTTTGGCCTATCTGCTACCCAGTTCCTTAAAGTATTTTGTATGCATCAGTACCAATTCTTCCTATGTAAAGAGAAAATATTGATTTATGGAGCAGTGAAACTGAAACAACAGAGTTACTCTGGGAAGTGTTGGCAGTGTAAACTGCATCCTGGCCTGTAGATGTGTTGGAATGTTTCTTGCCTAAGAGGCACAGATGGTTTAGTAGGCACCTGGCTGGTCAGCCCAAATGTAAAATAGAGCAGGGTTCAAGGGTGACTTGTACTATAAAGAGAATTGTAGAGGTATTGCCATTTAATTAGCTGCATGCTGCATAGAAGTGATTAACTGGTGAGAATCAAAGCAGCAGTGTGGTTCTCTTTGTGGAACAGCACCACGATGCTTACTTGACAGGCGTTTTAATCAAGTCATAACTGGAACTGACAAATGAGTCACTACAACTTAACAGAACTGGCAGTTTGAGCTGCATGTTCCTTAAGCCAGAGGATTCTTCTGCGTAAATTCAGCACTAGAGTGAGAGAGAGAAAAAAGTCACTGAATTAATTGTTGTGGTTGTTCTTGGTTGTTTTTTTGTCTCCCTATAGGACTCAGCCCTCTGCAGACTCAATAGGTGCCACTGCATCCCTAATCTTTGGTATCATAAAATGACCCACAAATGTGGAAAAAACATAAAGATATCCTTCTATCAAGCTAGGAGATAAAAATCCATCATTAATGATTATATAGCATTATCACAGATACTGTGAGATGTTTGTAGAAACTTCCACAGTAATGATCTCCTGAAATTCAACTGTGAAAAACAGCTGGAGACTGTTTCTTTTTTTTTTTTTCCCTGTAAAAATATTTCCAGTTTATCTTTGTCAAGAAGATAACTTCCTACAAGATCAAATTGCTGTTTACCAAGCTGCTGTATATTGTATAATGTATTTCTTCTTTACCTTTCATCACCTGATTTATGCCAATTCCTTTCACAATCACGAAAAGAGGTTTCTTGCCTTGTATAAACTATGATCTGCATTTATTTGGAAAAGGGTAGGAGGCTGGTTGATTTTTCACTTCACAAGTTGTGGTTCCAGATTCTCACTCGTGTTATTGCTCGGAGTTTGTGAGGGAAAACTGAACAGGTAAGAAAATCTGAGATTTTATTTCTGAAGTGACACTTCAGGTGTTGATGTCTAAGGCATCTCTCCTTTGTAATAGACAGATTTGTATTGTTCCAAGTAGAACTCCAAAGCAGGTGGTGTTTTTTGACATACATCATCCAGTCTGAAGTTGTCAACATGGAAGTTGCACACCTGCATTCTCATCAGTGCTTCCTGTCTGAAGTGACAGTAAGTACAAAAAGTAGAGAACTTTAAAGTAGAATGGTGCAGGAAGTAGCTTCATCTTGTCCATATGCAAATTGGCTTTTTACCTTAGAAGGTATCTATTAACAATTGCTACAGATTAGTCTGCCTATTTTTCCTTGTGTGTTAGCTTATTATTGATGAATTAATGAGCATCTTTTTCCCTGTTGGGGAACAGACTGCCACTGTCACCATTCCAACCACCTGCAGTCAGATTTTATTGTATTAAACTCCACCTGAAAGATTAGAATTATTGCCCAGTAAAGGCTTCTACAACACGTATGCATTCTGAGAAAACTCCAAATCTTTCATATGCATTCGAATGTAAGACATGGTGGTTTTGTCTTCAAGCAGAATTACAGCCAAGCTAGTACAAAAGCAATTTATCTTTGTTAAAACCTTAGAAGAACATTGTCTTAAATGTTGCATAGTCATCTTTGAGCTGCTGCATCACTTTCTTTCCCTGTATGCAAAAGCGCAGCGAGACTATAAATAGTCTGGAAGCCCACAGACAGAAGCATCTTAAGAGAATACTTTAAAAAAACATGATAAATTTGAAGATAAAATTGAAATCGCATGCCTAAATGTCCGGTGCAATTCTGTGGGCGCTGGCTTTGGAAACTGAAGACACACTGCCAGTAATTCTATGAGGCGTGCAGCAGAGTAATAGTAATTATACAGTTGGCTTTATAAAATAGGAGGCAAGGGGAACTTCTGTGAAATGTATCACTGCCAAACCAGCCCCAGCACTCACAGCGTCTTTAACTCTGGTTAGAAACTTCACTTTTGGTGTCCTTTGTTGAGTCTGTAGTATAAGACAGTGGCTTTTACTGGCAAGAGGAGCTGTTGTGCAATAGTGTCCAGCCCTGCTGCCTGTTTGCTTTTCCATAGACCAAGATTTCCCATCTGTCCTTCATTCTGGGAGACATGGCATCCACACATGATGCTGTACCAAAATAGAACTGGAAAAATGAGGTCAAAGCCTGTCTATGCAAAACCTAGACTGCTGAGACTGCTGCTTGGGAACTCCACCTACATGACAGAGCAAATTTTCCGCACTAAAGTATCTTTAGAGTTTGGCACAAATCACGGCTAAAACAAATCCTGATTATAAGAAGTTCGGAGAATGCTGTTCTGGAAAAGCCCACACCATATATGCAATTGAAGAGATGTTCCTCTACATAATCAAATATGCCTTTTATTTTCTTAGATGTAAGCATTTATTGCTATCAGATACTAAAACTGCTTAATAGACTGAAAATCTACTTTAATCTTTGTGAATCGTGATAAGCTAAGTAGTATGAAGGTGCTTTTCAAAGTAAACCAGCCCTTTATTTACTTCAGCATGGTGTGCTGCTGTAGGAATGTCTTGGCATAAAAGCCACAGAGCTAAAAACAGCTGTGTCAGAAGCTGCTAATATGCCAGATGTCGTACTGCAGGATAGCCCTGCATACGGGGACCGATGAACGGAAGTGTTTGGGGAAGCAGTGGTTAAGGAGAAGTGTGTGTTGAAGGCTTCTTAGAACTTCAATGCAATCTTACATATTGCAACAGAACTTCTCTGGAAAGCTAAGAACCACTGGCAGGTGCTTTTTTTTTTTTTTTTTTTTTTTTTTTCAAATGTAACAAGGAATTGGGGACCAAAGTCAATTCTGCACATTGAAATTCTAGCCTTTCTAAACTCACAAATGCTAGGTAGATTATATGAAATCTAATTATAACTTTCTGTTAGGATAGTTGTGTTTATAACAGTCCTAAGAGTATTTTGGAAAGGCTGCTTGAATTTAATCCTTTGATGTTCACAAAAATCTTAATGATTAGGGTGTATCTGCAAACTTTCTTGCCCTTCTCTGAAGTGTTGGAATGTATCATATCAGTGGGATACAAAGTGCTTACGTGGGTGCATTTCAGAGGCAGGTAGCTCCTGCGTACAGCCGTGTGTTTGTGTTCCTGAGCTTGTGGGTAAGTTATTGGTCCTCACGAGAGAAACTGCACAGACGAGCAGAGCAGCCTCTCACCTGAGACCTGTTGCTCTGGCAACTTCCTGTGCCTGTCACTGCCCCTGGAATGGGGGGAATTCCCCAAAAAAGTTTTTCTGGAGGTTGTTTGTGAAGCAAGCTTAGTAGAACTCAAGGCATGTGAAGCCCAAAATAGTCACTGTTACAAATCTAGTTGCATTCCAGCTGGTCTTTTCCTATTTGTGCCTTTTTTTTTTTTTAACTTGTCACCAGGCAAAGAACACGTTGTTCAGTATATACTTGCACTGCTACGTAACCTGCATGGCTTTTACTGCACCATTTGTGCCCTATGAGGTAGTAACACAGTTTTCAGTGCTCCTAAAAGATCACAGCTTCTCAGGGGATCTCAATCCATTCCATAATAGTTTAAAGGACAGCGACAGGAATCTGTTCTGTGTTTCAGGTATCTTGAAAGCCTGGTAAGAGATTTAATGCTGTGTGAATATCTTTTGATAGAATCATTAAGGTTGGAAAAGATCTCTAAGATCCACCTACTGCCAATATTGCTCACTAAACCATGACCTTAATACTGCATCTACCTTTCCTCAAACACCTCCAGGGATAGTGATTCCACCACCTCCTTGTGCAGGCTGTTTCAGTGCCTCGCCACTCTTTTGGAAAAGAAGTTTTTCTTAATATCCAGCCTCCCCTGGTGCAACTTGGAGCTATTCCCTCTTGTTCTATTGCTAATAATGTTAGAGAATAGGCTGACCCCCACCTTGCCACAACCTCCTCCTTTCAGATATTTCTAGAGGGCTCTGAGGTCTCTTCTGAGCCACCTCTTTTCCAGACTGAATGATCTCAGTTCCCTCAGCCTCTCCTCATAAATCTTGTGCTCCAGAACCTTCACCAGCTTTGTTGCCTTACACTATGATACTGAACCACTGAGTTTTCTGAGAATAAAGGAATTTGGATTTGTGCAGATTTTAATACTGTTAAGCAAAGGGTAAATAAGTACTTGGTGTTGGTGGCCTTGTCTTCAACAGTGCTAGAAAGCTGGACAAGATATGTTATAACCTGAAGTCCTTGGTGAAGCTTGCAGAGTGAAATACAGATTACATGGAGGAATTCAGGAGGTATCCAGGGAGAGAACTCTTACATTTCCCACTGGGTCTCATTGAGCTGTTTAAGTTATCCATTGCTCCTCAATAGTAGGAAAGAGAAGATCTAATAAATTTAATATGACCTTTTCCTTCAAGTTTTGGTGAAATCTGGATTTAAACTGAGGATTGGCATGCTGGTCGTTTAAGAAAAATTAGATTGATAGTAACATAGTGGTTATGCCTCTTTTTTGCCACTTGAGGTCATCCTTTCTTAGTTCTAAGTAGCCTGGAATGTAGTACTGAATGTTCATTGCAGGATTAGCATTGTAGAGATGGCCCCTGGAGTATAAATTGCTTATACAGTGCCGCTATTGTAATCTCACACTATGAAAAGTAAACAAGATGTGTTTATGCTTCTACTCCAATAGAGATAGCTGAAGCAGAGACATATGATCATATGGTTGCATCTTTGATTTATGGAAGAATATTGATATTTTATGAATAAAGTGGAAAGATGGAATATGAGACTATAATCTCTGTGAAGATATGTTTTGGACGTGAATGATAAAGTACAAATGCAGCAGAAGGGAAATATGTTAATCAAAAATATACTCTTTTAATTAAGCTTAAAGATACCACCTTTTTTGGCAGAAGTAATGACTGTTTATTGGAGTAGGCTTTAAAATCTCCCTTGTCATTTTATCTTTTATTACATTCAATTTTTAATTTAGCCTTAGGACCACTGAAGGGCAAAGTAAAAATGTGATCATACTGGGAGAACATCTATTCAGAGGATGGAGATTTTTAATTAAACTGCTCTTTTGATGAAAGAGTTTTGTGATTATAATAATGTCAGGGTACTTTGCTTTTTAAATATGACCTGAAGTAAGAGGGTAGGAAATGTGAAAACAGAAAGAAAAAGATGGCGTTGAGACTTACTGGAACTGCAAATATTCTTTAAGTTCAGATTATTGACTTCATTGTTAATTAAGAAGTCACTAGAAGTGTTACTTTTTAACGGTAAGTAAGTGCACTGAGACACTCAAAACAACATTAGGAAATGCTCTGGAAGTTTCTGATCTGATTACGGTGAGCAATGGAAGTTGTAGAGAGTGAAAAATGTTGCTATGGTATTAATATATTCCTGATTGGTGATTAAGGAATATACATTTATTCAGATGCCATATTTTCATATGAGATCCTAATGAAATGGTGAGTACATCTCTGGGGAAGAAGTAGTCATGGAAATGAACAGAGGATGGATGGGTAGGTGGAATGGAAACATCAGCAGTGGAATTTGGGGAAGTAAGGAGCAGAAGGTTTCTGAGCTGCTTATAGGAACAGAAAATTGAACACAAATGAAGTTCCATAATATGGAGCACAATTTTCTACAGAGAAAAAGATGTAATACCTGCAGCTGGATATCCAAGATAGCACCTGGCTGTACGAAACCTGGGGGCAGTCAATGCGATTCTTTTTCTTTTCTTTCTCCCGAATATGGGCAGATTTTACTGAAAGAAATTGACCCTGTGGCATTTTTTTCCTAAGAAATTGCCTAATTCATTTACAGTTACCTGCTGAGGAATTGCAGGAGGAGATGCAGGTGTTCCTCTGGGCCCTTTTGGAAGATACTGAAATGAACTATTTGGGTTGTTTTAGAGCTTGTGCCAGAAGAAGCAGAAGAATCTAACTGGCAGGAACATTTCCCATCATAGGGTAGAAGGAAAAACAGTTTTGCAGTGCATCTGTCCTGTTCATTAAACCCTGAGCTTTTTAAAGTGACCTGCTGTGTAACACTGGAGAGCACCTACAGCAGTTCATAAGGAAGGGACGCCTTTCTGTAAAGGTTCTCTGTGTTAAGGATGTGAATGTGCTACGCAGGAGGGCAGAATGGTGTGGTAACACCAGACTGAATGGTTTGGGAAAGATCTTCAGATGACTAGTGCCTGTTTCTGCCCTGTCTAGCAGATTGTTCTTTGTGTTGGAGAAAGGAGTTAAAACACGCAGAAACCCACCAACAAAGCTCCAGTACAGGACTTTTCTCTCCTAGAGTGACAAACCTAGGCTATAGGAAGCTCTCTTATTGTAGCAGCTAACCACTGAGGAACTGCAAACTGATCAACTGACTCTTGTCTGGTCCTCTTCACAGCCCACTTGTTCCTGTGTATTATGAAGTTCCAAAATTGTGCAGCAATCAGTACTAACTTGGAAAATAGGAGGGGAGTATTTCATAGCTGTTTTGTTCTAACTCAGTGCAGAAACTTTGTCCTGCCACATAAACAGTGATCCAAGTTAAGCTTATAATCGTGTTCTTATTGTTTTGTGCCTCTCAGTAGCACCCTTCTCACACTGAAAAGCTGAGTCTGCTAGGAATAGATTGGCTAAGCTGTCTGCAGCCATATCTAAGTCATGTAAAGCTGTTCATTTGAAGTAATGGCAGTCATTTTATCGCCCACAGTGATCTTAGGGCTGGCAGAAAGCTCGCATCACATCAGCCCGTATTTTCTTGTGTGAAGAAAAATTTGAATTTAAAGCGATATTATAAAATGATAGTGGCTTCTTACAGTATACCATGCTACATGTTCATTTGTACAAGTGTTATGTCAAGGAAGTGTGCAAATGTTTTTCTCCTCTTGAAAGTTGGAGGCAAAGCAGAAGATGGGGAATTAGGAGTATGAATATAATCCACGTGAAGGCAGAAATGTGCCTGTAAGATAGGCCAGGAAACTATAGTATGTAGGAAAAGCCTTCTCACATCAATTCCCTGCCTGGCTGGCCCTGTCCAATATTTGTAGAGCACTGAACCTGGCCCTGTGTGTGTGCCCTAGATATGATCTAGTATTTCTTCCTAATGACAATACTGAGAAAGTTAAACTTCTGCATTAGAACAGTTTGCATGGGCTGTGTGCACTGATCCACTGAGCTTTGCAGGAGAGGTGGGGGAGGGAAAAAGCCCCATTCTTAAATGTCTTCACAAACGGCCAGAAAACTTTAGAAATGGAATCTGTAGGCCTCGTGACTCTGGTTGCTGAGCATTGCTGAGGCTATAAAGTACTGTAGCTAGGGAGCAGAAATGCCATGGGTTTCCAAAACTTGTGCAGCAGTGGGCCGTTATTAGACCATTTAAGGCAGTTTGTAATCTGTGGGTGTTCTTTCTTTCTTTTAATAAAAACCACCTTTATATTAAAAGCAAATGAAAGATCTAGCTAATGAACTATAATTTATAACATTGTTCTATGTGGATAATCGAATGCATGGTATGGTTTAAAAAACTATGCTGTTTCCTGTGGGCTTTTGTTTTCCTATGAACTTTTGCCTTTCCTGAGCTCTACTCTGAATGAAACTAATGAAGTGGAACAGGGGAGTAATGATGACAACTTTGGAATGCTTTTAAGTTTACACCCACACACTCTCATGCTTCTGATTGCTGGTTTAAGATTCTTTCTCCAAAGAAGGCTTATGCAGAAAATGTTATTAGAAAATGTTAAATAAATTAAGCATTTATTGCTCAATATTGAGTAAAAAGTTTTTTTTCTCTCCTTGTAAATAACAGAATTCAAGAACAAACCAAACATCTGTTAACTACTCAGGCATTGCCACAGGACTCATAATCCATATGAAGGATTATATTTCTGTGTAGTAAGAATAACAAATAGCAAATGCCATCTGTAAAAGTTGATAGGCTGGGATAATTGTTTTTTTGTTATCAGTTCTCATAAAGGCAGTTGGTATCCTCTTCAAAGACACAAACACAGCCTTGAGGTATACAGCCCATTCGTGTAAACTGCTTGATGCTTTTTTTTCCCCCCTTTCTGCTTTGGTTATCCCCATTGTTACAGCAGCAAGAGGCAGAATGTTGCAGCAGCTATCAGCGTTGGGCCATGCCCCGTACTGCCTTGACTGTACGCTAGCATCGAAAGAGGTGCAGGTATCAGTGTGGGGATCCCTAAGCAAACATCCAGATGGGCGTCCAATATACTTTCCATTAGATTAAGAAGCTGATCCTGAATAATCACTTAACCAAGCAGAAAGCTGAATAGCAACTTGGGACGCTTCAAAACCTATCGTTAGTTCATGAAGTATGGCTTCTCGTGCTTTTGTCCTTGCAGGTAGTAGGTGCCCTGCTGGTTTATTTCACATGGTCTTGGTTAGATTTCTGAAACTTGTGTAAACTTCAATTGCAAGATAAGTTTCCTAAATATGTTTTTAACTTGAGTTCCAGAATGAATATTGTACTCCATTAAAAAAAAAAAAAAAGACAAAGTCTTGTTTTCCCAGTCACCTTTATTTCACTAGAAAAGTATAAATTACTATAAATACAGGTATCACCAGTATAAAAATTAGATTGTCATCTATAAAATAAATATTAAAACAGTCATAGCAAAAGGTACCTCTGAATCCCACCACCAAGATTATTTGAATCTATAGTACATAAGCTATTGATTTACCATTTATTTTGAATAAAGTTCAAAATGCAGTAACTACTGCTACTTACTCAGTGTTTGCCTGAAGTGAGTTACTAGTCCCTCAAACTGTGAAGTGTTTACCCTAACACTTACTTGGAACCAACAGGCTACCATGTCTGTGGAACTGTAGGTGTAGTGTAATCCAGATATGCTTCCCATATGGTTAGCAGCTATCTAGTGCAAGAGCATTAATTAGTGGTCACCAATACACTTAATTTGTTTGCTTAGCACTGATTGGGTACACCCAAAGATAAACAAACCAAGATAGTTTTATCCAAGAAGTGCAGAAATAGCTTCTTCGTACCATCTGAACTAACAGATCATTTCACCAGTTAATAATATTGTAAGAAAGTCAGGTAAGTAGAGGTTTTGTTTCATAGAAACAGAACAACGGTCCTTTTCATTAGCAAAGGACATATTTTTCAAATGCAGTGTTTCTTCCCCTTACGAGTACCGTAAGACTTCTGGCTCAGTAAATCTTATACTTTCGGAGTGCTTGGTCTAATCAGAGATTCATTTGATTCTAGCTGAGAAAAATGTGTGAGTAGGGTAATCATCTTGTCATCGGTCACCACAATATTCTTCCAGCCTCAGACACTGGAGACAGGACCTTCCTGGTATCTGTGGCTTTGTTCTTTTTTAGTCTGTCACTGTCTAATGGATCTTTGAGTCCACCAAAGGTTTTAGCTTCAAATTTCCTGTACCAGAGAGGCTAAAGGCTCCATCTTTTTTTCTGCCTTTGTATCTTCCACGAGTATCCACAATAGTTTTTCCTTAGACACCGTTCAGTGGTTCTTTTTCTCGTGCAGTTTTTGCTTTCTTGCGTTTGCACAGGATCACTGCTAGGATAACGGCGAGAGCAATGACTGCAATTGCCACCACTGCTATGATGATAAAGACTTCTGCTCCGTATTCTGTAGAGTTGGGGAAAAAAATCCAAGGTTCAGTTATCAGAGATGACGTCACACTGCTATAAATTCTCACACTGAACTAAAAAATGTTTTCTGTATTTCGTGGTACCATGGAAGTAGAATGATTATCCCAATGTGCACTGAATTTGTTCTAAAATGAATTTTTTGAACTGAGGTAAAGCTTTATTTCATGTGGTTCACAGTAGGTTTTAATCTAGATAGAACAACAAAATACCAAGTATAGGTCAAATCATTCCTCCAGTCTCTGCATTATCTTTGTGAAACTAAGCCCATGTGGGTATTTTTTTTCTAGGTTAAAAGCTAGAAAGTACCAATAAAAAAGATCCTTATTTAAATTGTAACATAGAATTTAACTATTTTGATATATGAAAGTGTATACTCTAGATAATAAAGTTAATTAGAAAGCAAACTTCGTAAGAGGTTTTCTACTTAATGTCCTAGTTGCTTCATCTAATGGAGAGGAAACAAGCAAGATAGTACTGTGATATTATTTAATAAATATTCAAGACTTTATACTAAAAAAAGTGTTATTTAGGCTGGAATAAAACTGGCTGATTCACAGTCTGCTCACATATTTAAGAGAAGTCAGTCTGTCAGATAATATGGCAGTGTAACACTAAAGAAAGTCTTAGTTTCATCATCTGCTTTTGAGATAATACATTTCAGTTCAAACTACAAATCAGTGGAAATGCTTGTCAGTCAGATTTCCAGCACTCCTATGCTTCAGAGATAATCAACCACTTGCACTTGCTATGGGATCATTTGTATGGGAGGATCTGAGGGAAACAGTGAGGGGAAAAAAACCCAACCACACAAAAAGCCAAACAACAAAAAAAACCAAAGCCAAAATGTAATGCTGAGACCTGAAACCCTCGTGACCAGGCAACAGCTCAGACAATTTAAAACTGAATCAAGCAGTTTAGCAAAACCCTACAGCCAATTCCAGCTAGCTAAAGAAGTAGCTACGTAAGTTCATTTCTTAACTTAGGTGTCACACTTTATAGAGTTATAAAATATATTCAAAATTGAAGTGTCTTTCTGTTGGAATGCAGAAGGCAGAACAACACTCTTCAATAGATACATACCATCTAAAGCAGTTCTTTCTACAGTGGTACAAAGCACCATGCTTTCTTGACCGTTACGATTTTCTCTGCGAGAGGGAATGATTCCCTGTACGTAGAAGCAATAGTTATTTTTGTTGTCAACACTTACATCAAACGTATGGCTTTTTGTTGCTGCATCTTTCTGTAAAGAAAAAAACATTTCTCATTTCAGGTCCTCTGCGAAAATGGCCGTGCTTTCAAGGTAGCAGAAAAATTGTATAGCTGTTATATATCTACAGGATATGTAGAAAAGCAGAGTAAAGCCTTACCTTTCCAGAACTTTGATCTTTCCAGTAATAGAGTTTGTATTCCAGGTCATGTTTGAAAATATCTCGAACACTTTGAAAGCTTCCATTAGGAAACATATATGGTGTAAGTGGATCTTGAAACACAACGTTCAGTTTGGAATCTTCTTGTGTGTGGTTTTGGATCTTTGGTTTCCCAATAATAGCTAAAAAAGCATTTTTTGAATTAAAACACTGGCATCACCTTTTTTCCCCACTCTTGGCTATTCTGTACTTCTACCATTTTCTACGTAACATGCCCTTTTCCTCGCTTTACTCCCTTCCCTTCTCAAACAGAAGAGTTTACTCAGCCAAGGCAGCACAGGATTATTAACAAGTGTCTGTATCAATACACAATGTTAATAAAGTGGTGTACAATGCAGTAAGAAACAAGTAGTGACTAAAATCTTACACACTGCTCTGCAATAAGGAGAGCAAGCTTTATGCCTGAATGTCACCTTCTAAGATATCCATAGAATCTACAGGAGAAAGCGATAGGCCAAATCCAAACCTTGTTTAAGTCAATGGAAATCATCTTGAAAGGAAGCTAATGAAAAGATTTAATTGGGAATTCTACTTACTCTGATTATAAGGTGTGAATTTTTCAGAGCTCGCAAAAAGTGGTTCTTCAAAGTTATCCTCCACCAAGGATTTTACAGATAATACATGTGCTGTATAGGTCTCCTTCACATTCCGCAGTGCATCAGTAACATCACACTCTGTTTCTATAGTCATTATGCATTTTTTTTTGGTATCAGATGTCTCCCTGAAAAGAGTAAGAAAGAAGCGTCAACACTTCCCAAGAAGACTCTCTCAAGCTATTTATACATGTTAAAAACACTTTTTCCATTCAAATTGTACAGACTTCCCTCAGTCAGTGGAATGGCCTTGCAGTATAGTAGGCTGGGAAGCAGAAGGGAAAAAAAAACCCACAAAAACAAACCACAGTTCTGCATAGGTATATTTCACAACACATTGTAGAAACAAGTGAAAAAAAAACATGAGCCACAGTAATTATGGAAAATGCCTTTTGAGGTTTTCCTTCAGTTGATTTATGAAAACAAAACAAAAAAAGAACAGGTATAGAAAACACATTGAAAATGTTATCCCTGTTCACAGATGTGTCTAAACATCATTGCCTAAAAAACGAGTTGTCCTGGGAAGATCTGCTGCCATGTACAGTAATTGCTTAATGTAACAGTGCCTGCTCATTTGTGTCCCTTGTGTTTGCATTTATGCAGGCACAAATGTCACTAAGAACAAAACATTAGCAGCAATTTTATTTGCAGTACTACGTTACAGAAGCAAGAAAAAATATTGTAAGAAACACTGTCTCTATGAATTTCTCTCTATTCTAAAGAATAGAGGATTTACTTGAGAAATAATGAATAAGCCATAAGGAAAAAAAGTTTTAATGGCTGCTTTGCATCCTAATAATGCTTTGAAAAAGGACAAAAGAGATCTGATCTTGGTGATCAAACAAATGTACATGAAAGAGAAAGAAAACATTTTAGTGCAAGTCGTCTATAGGAACATCTTGTCTGAAGAAGTTCCTCCATATCAGAACTATACCTGATTCTAATGCTAAACCTTGGGCAAACAGACTTCAATATTTCGTAAGCAAAATAAACTCCAGATTCATAAAACATTTCAACTTGCACGGTGCTAGATAAGGTTCTGTGTCCCGCACTTGTCTCTTTGTAAGACTGAACTCTTAAGCTAGGTTGTGCTACTCTGCTAACAGCGTGCTTTAAAGTCTATTCATTTAATTGCTCCCTTAGCCTAAAGAATAAAAGAGCACATTAGACCATCACGTTGGTATTTCATCCATTAGTCATGAGACTGCTCTCATTTCTAGGCAACTTTTATACACAGAAGAGACTACAGCACCACATCTTCATTACAAGTGGAAGAGTTGATGATGAAGACTCCCTTCAGGGTATGTTCATTAATGATCTATGAATTAATACGAGAGCTAAGAATGGCACAGATTTATGGCTGAACTTCACTGAAGTTTCTGTGCAGCACAGGTTTCAGACACTTCACACAGGCTAATCGTTTTTATGGCTGTAGTATTTCATAGTTTCTATAAAACATGATGACAGAGGAAGTCTTGACAGAGCTAGATGAACAAAGGTAATTTTCAGAATTACCAAGCAAGACTAAACATACATTATGGTGAATCACTGACTAGAAAATTCACATTTATCAGACACCTCCTGAGACTAAAGAACAAAGACTGAGTTCAGACATAAAAAGGTGAATGTGTCTAATATATGGCACGTCAGATCAGACGTCAGCTTCTTCCAGTACGCTGGCACACGTCTCTAGTATAGCTGGAACCACACCTCACCCCAGAACTGAAATACCAATCTAAAGCTCAGTTTCCCATTTCCGAAGTGGGCAAAGCCAGAAACCTGAAGCAGGTATTGCTACGGTCAGACATAAAGAAGTGTTAGCAGTTGGTTTGTCAATTTCCTTAGAAGTGAGCTCTTTTCATGATAAATTCTGTCTCAGAAATAATCAAACACTCCAGACACATCTCCCTCAACTGCCATTGATGTACACACCTCCATGTCACTTACCCATGTATTTCCACGGTGTAGAAGTAACCCGATGGTTTTGGTTGCCATTTTAGTATGGTTTTAAAATTGACTGAAGACCAAGTTATATTAACTGCTGTTGGTAGTTCTGGGTTGCCTTTAAAAAGAGAAAAGAGTGCCATTAGCCACGTTACACGTAACTGCTGGCTGCCTGCACTCACTGTTTAGGTAAAGGCAGCATTGCTGCTAATCACTACTTAGGGGAGTTATTTCAGGCGGAGAGGCCCAGTCCTGCCCTTTGGGCTCATGCTGTCTCACCGAAGGAATGTGCCCTGGCAGAAGTGAGAAATACGAGAAGAAAATTATTTTCTTTCACTGTTGTTCTAACTCCGAGCTTGCTGAGGTAACTCCAGATGAGTCCTCACTTTAGTTTGCGATCCAACACCCCTTAAGAACTTAGAGAATCTTGAAGACCCTTATGAGAATGTCCAAACCCCAAACAGAAGACCCTCACGTGAGAGTGTCCGAACCCCAAACAACAGCAGTGCGGTTCACAGTCCCTCGCTGTCTCTAATGCAGAAGGCATCAATCTCGGTTCCCCTTCGATTTATTTTGGGAAGACAAACTACTCAAACTATTCAGAACCCTGTGCTGCCTTGAGCACGTACATCTGGGGGCCTGCCCGGGCCGAGGGGACACTTCGGGGAACTGCCCCAGAGGAAAGCGCGGTGGAAAACCCCGCACGGCGGGGCGAGTCGCGACCCCCGCGACCTCAGGGAAGCCAGCGCTGCGCTAATCCATACCCCGTTGCTTCCTAAATGTGGCCTCCTTTGCCGCTCCGATTAGCTCAGACCTGGCGACAAGGGAAACGAATCTCGCCTCTCGCTCCCGGTGCCGCCGGGAAGCCCCGCAGCTCCCCGGCTGCGGACATCAGGACGCCCGTGGAAACAAACCGCCCGAGGCGCACGAGCGCTCCGCCAGCTGCGCTGAACGACGGGACCGCCGCTGCCCCCCGCCCCAACGGCCACGCGCGAAGTTTCTGGCGGAAGGCAAAGGCCGCCGCGCGTGGCCGCGGTCCCTCGGGGCCGCCCTGTCACGGGAGCTGAGCCCGCGCGCACCCCCCCACCTCGGCCCGCCGCTCCCCTCCCGCCATCACCCACCGGCGGCGGCTGCCAGGCGGCACAGCAGCGCGCTCAGCAGCACGGCTCGCGCTCCGGCGGGGGCACGCGGCATCCTCGGGAAGCGGCTCGGCGACGTCGCGACGGGGATAAGCGCGGTGAGCTGCGGCCGGGACGGTCCTTATGTCTGGGAAAGAGGCGGAGACTCCGCGGGCGGTGCGAGCGGCGGAGCCGGGTCCCGCGCGGGGTCAGGGAGGACGGGAGAGGGGCTGTCCTTCAGCGTTCCGGCATCGCAAGGTTGCGCAAGGCGGGACGGGGGTCTGCGAAGGGACGGCCCGCCGCGGGAAGGGGCCCGAGAGAAGGGGCGGCTTCGTGCCCAGAGGCACCTGGCGCCGTGCTGCTGCGCGTCCCCGTGCGCCAAGCCCGGCTCCCGTCCGGCCGCACGGTGGGATGCTGGTGGGGCCGGGCGGTGCTCCCGCCGAGCTGGGCCGGCTGGCTCAGGTCTGCACCTTCTGCAGCGCCAAACGTCTGGCCGGCCTCCGCTCAGCACACAGAACACAACTGTTGGGCTCGCTCCTGTCAGGATAGACAAAAAATAACCCCCCCCAAAAAGCCCCAGACACTGGGGATTTGTACCTCAGCTTTCCTGTAAACCAGACACCAGATGGACGCTTTTCCTACAAAGCTGTTGGGAAGATATGTCATTTTCACAGGTAGGAAGGTATCTTGGACAGGTTTGCTGAATGCTTCGTCAGTGCCGCAGGCTCTGTGCCCCCAGCGTGGCCCGTACTCATTGATCGCCGCAGTGCTGCTTCGCCAGGCGATCAACCCAAGTTTTGGGGCCTGGGGTCTGCTTTCATCTAATGCTCGAGCTGTAGAGGGAGCTGTGTTCGCATTCAGCTCGGGATACTTCTGCTGGGAAACAGGCGGTGTGAGAGAACCTTGTACGGATATAAAGGGGATAGGTGCATTTTGCAGTGTTATGCTGACATTCCTTTTTGAACTGATGATGGTTTTTACAAGGTCTTACACTTGGAAAATATGTGTAGGAGAAGACTAATAGGGAAGTTGCATATTTAATTGCCTTTAATTTTCCTGCTTGGTGTACACTTAGATGCAAGCAATCAGTTATTTTTCATAATGTAAAATAAACACATATGGATCCAGATACAGTGGCAATTTCAACCAAAATCTCCATCATATCGAGTGTTTCAAGGTGTGCCCGAATCCTGGATTTTTTAAATTATCAGCATGTCTTCACTGAATCCCTTCTGATTTTCCTGCCTTGTTTTTATCAAGTTTCAGCACTGTCTCCTTGCAGCTGTATGTCAACATTACCTCAGCGAAAAAGCATGCTTTCAGCTTTGTGCAGAATCCTGATCTTGTGTGACTAGAATTTCAAGGATGTCACCTGGTAAAATCACAGCTGATTTCCAAAGGACATTACAAAGAGTTATAGGACCTATTTATCTAAAAAATGAAAAAAGTGTTTTCTACCAAACCTTAAATCACTTTTAAGCTCTGTTTCCAGTCAGATGTCCTTGCATTTCAGTTACAAAAGAGGGGAAGTGGGCCAGCTGTGATATGGAGATAATCTCAACATCCCATCTTTGCTCCCATTTCCTCTGTCATGACTCTTGTACCAGAGAGAGGTGAGGAACCTTCCAGGCTGTCTGGAATAACCACCTTGACCAGTGTTACCTTATTCCAGCAGCATTTCCAGCTGCTCAGCAATGCGAGGCTTTTAGCTGCGCTGTTGAGTGCTGTGACATGAGGGAAGGAGGTGGCCATTTGCAGCAGGCCCAAACAGAAGAGTGTATGTGGATCAGCAGGGGTGATGGGCTAACTTTGCCAAGCTAGCTGTGCTGAGGGAAGGAAGTTGAAGGGAAAATTTGATAGCTGGGTGTGGGGGAGCAGTGTGGCTAGGTGATGTTCATGAGAGAAGGGGATGACAGATATGGGAGAAGCACTGAGGCGGAGAAAAGCTGCTGCTGCTGCTGCCTCTGCTCTTCTTTCTCCCATCAAGCCACGAAGCAGATCTGACTGAAGGATAAGAACGGCTGTGCTGCCCAACTCCAGGAGCCAAACTGGGAAGCGAGAGGAAGCTGGTGCTGCCTGACAGGGCTGGTGTCACTGGGCTCCCAGGCTGCTGTGCGGTTGGCCACTGGTTGGTGGCACTCTGGGTCATATTTCCTGGTCACATGAACAGTATTTCAACAGCATGTTTAAGACATAAAATTCCCCACTTACTTTGACAATATGTTGCTACATGCAGGCAAGCATTATGCTGACTTAGTTCTCTGGAAATTTCCCTCAGCATTTAGGATTTGGCTCCCATATCGGAATGTCAAAATGTAATCATCTACTGTGTGTATCTCTGTCCTCTATAAGAGGATGATATAGTCATCCTCTGCTCGTCTTACAATTAGCAGAGAAAAATATCTCCCCTAAAGTGAAATCCATATTTTCCTAGTGCAGACATCTAACGGAAGTCAGATGAATCCATTAAATATTGAAAAAAATGATTGGATAATGGCAGGATCTCAGTGTGACTTTATTGAATGTGCGGGAATCATGCAATAGCAAGAGACTGGCTCCCTCAGCGTAGGGAGATGACTGTTTCCACTCTGTGTCCCTCTGGTGAGCTTAGTGGAATTCATTATTGGGAAAGTTTGCCAGATTAGGAACAGACCTTGCAGATTTTCATTCTTTGATATCATGGAAGCAAACCACACATTGATTATAGGAAAGTTGAGAAGAAAAGGGGAACTAAGTCTATGAAACTCCTGGTTTTGGGAAAGACATGTATGTATTTAAATCTGTAATATCATGTACTAGATCTCCAAACTGGTTAGCTTTAGAGATAGCTAATACCTTATTGCTTAGCAAAGCAAGTTCAGCATCATATGTTTTCTGTACTATCATAAATCATTTGCTTTACATGACATCCATAACAGATCAGTTTCCCTATGCTGATAGTTTCCCAACATTCTAAATAATGTTTTGTAATACTTACTAATGTTTTGAAATTTTGTAGTGCTACAGAACATTCATCATTCCATGCTGACATAAAAGTTAGCAATGTTGGCATGCCCAACAGTGAAAAATTCACCTATGTAAGATTCAGAATCCCTCAGAGCTTTTTCCAAATTGGAATTGCTCCTAATAATTGTTCCTTTTGGTTGACTTTTAAGGCCTTTCTTTAACGTGTCTCAGTGACTCAAATTACCGGGTAATGAATTTACATAAGCAATTAATTATATTTAATTAGATAAAACAGAAGCTTAGGTAGAAATCTCCGATATGGTATTTCTTCTGCAAGTATCTTAATGTTCGTCCCGCAGAGCTGTTCTATCAAATACAGTACTAGAAAGGCATACACAGCACAGTTCTTTGTTCTTTCAATCTTTTCCAATTCCAATCAAGATTCTAAAGAGCAAAGACCATTCAAAATCTTGAAATGACAGTAAGTTTACATCAACATTTTCTGCCTGTGCATGTCAGTGTCTCAAACTTATCAATAACTTAGATTATTTTATTATTGTGGGTTGCTTTACAACTATTTTGTACATAGGGAGGAAACTGTATTTACCCAACTTTTCTCTGGGTATGCTGAAAGTCTGTGGTGAAGTCAGGAACGTACGATATCATGACTTTATACCATTTTCTGTTTTGTGACATTATCACAGGATTATGTTTTCCTTTTTTTTCAAGCAAAGAAAAATTCATCTCTATTAGAAGTCTCCAGTGAAGATAAAGGAAACACAGAAAATTGAATTCAATCTTTAGATACTTCACATACGTCTGTAAGTTGAGTATCTGATCTGTGAGAATGTTCTGCACCAAGCTGTGGGGTGATTACACTGCTGAACATCAAGCCAAAAAAAGTAAGGAGACTACAAACACATCACAGATTTAGAGTTTATATAAAAATGGCTATACTGACAAAATTTGTATTACCTCTCTTGCAACCAGGAGGATTTATATAACACAGTAGGTTTTGGTATCAAGACTCATTTTTGATGTACAGAAAATGAATTAGCGTGATTTTTCTGATGCCTGTGGTAATCAGAGTCATTAGATTAGTAGAATGGAATGGAGAAACAACTTGTATTCTTAAGAGCAGTGTTGTTTATACATAGAGAGCTGTTTATTCCTGAACTCTCCACACCAATGAAATTCCCAGTAACTTTCTTGTTTATCTCTGGCTTTGTTATTACCTAAACTATGATAAATTATTTTGTGATTCTAAAACTGGTTTGAGATTTTATTAAATCACACGTAGCAACAGAAAATAACAAAGCTACACTGAGATAGAACTAATTTAAAATTTAAATCCAAATCTTGCAACCAGTTCCTCATCCATCAAACAGATCACTTATCAAATCCGTATCCTTCCAATCTGGAGAGAAGAATGTTAGGAGGGGCCGTGTCAAAGGCCTGACTGATGCCCAGATCGATGACATCGCTGTCTCTTCCCCGTCCACTGATGCACTTACACCATCGTAGAAGGCCCCTAGGTTGGTTGCTTATCACAGAAGGCCACTCAGTGATCTTCAGAAGTCCCTTCCAAACCCTGAGATTCTGTGGTTCACTGTGTGATTCTGAAATGGTTTCTTCACTCCCAAATCTGCTTATGTGTATCTCACCTACAAAGAGCGTGGGCATTGCTATTATCAGTCAGCTTCTTAGCTGTCCGCTACATCATAGGTCTGCTCTAGAGGCAAATTCTGAAGTGGTTTTCTTGAAAATCTTTACACTGGTCTTTCCAGACATAATCATTGTATTTGAAAGTCATAAACAGTTTTAATTCAGCCAGTTTGAGAACACGATTACAGCATAAACATGAGAACTGAGGCGTCAATCACATTCCTATGTGTGGAGCAATCCTGTAAGTGGCCAGCGTCCAAATGCATTCCTTCACCATATCAGAGGAATTAGTAAAGCAGGGGTGAGGTGAAACTTCCAGTAACCTGCATTTAGCTAGAAAGTCGCCCTGGTTCATAGTGAAGTGCTGAACCTCCAAACCCAAAGGTCTCCAAGAATTTAAAACAACTGAATCTTTGCATGTTTTTAATGTACCAGCAGTCAAGTTTGGGTCTCTTGTGGAGCCTGAATTCTGGCATTCGAAAATGATAACTTTGAAACATTGTTCTTTGTTTAGCTGCAGTTTGGACTTTTGTCAGTGTGTTTCAGTGGAATGTAAAATATATAGAGGAAAGAAGTTCCAAGGTTGAATGTTTGCTTTAGAAAAAAAGAACTGAAAATGAACAGCTTGTTCTGAAATTACAAAAGATTTTGCTCACAAGAAATGTGTGCTTTCAAACGATTCTATTAACAGCTAGAGGTAGTCTGCATTTTTCAGTTTGAAAACTTGATGTGGAGTCCAATTCTGATCTTTCTCCATGGCATTTACCTTCAAAATACCATCAATCATCATGTAAATCACAGTAGGCCATACTGACTCTTGCTGCTACCAGCAGGAATGTCTTGGACATCTCTTCTGGGGCTCCTATCTCCTTAAGGCACTCCTGTTGCTTTCTGTGACAGTGATTATTTTTTTCTTCTCATGATCAGATAAATTTCCTTGAAATGCTCCATTAAAAAGAAGCACAGAATTCTATAGCACCTTTTTCCAATCTTAAGTATTACCTTCCTTTGTTCTTAATCTGGTTGGAATTTTAAGGCTCCAAGTCTTGTAATTAAAACATAAAATAGAGCTAGGCAAAGTAAATCTGGAACTACATTTTTAAAATATTTCACAGGATCCTTTTCTCCCTCTCTCCTCTTAATCTGAGAGGCATACTTGGCAGAGGCAACTCTTGACACGCAGCAGAGTCTTGAGCTGAGTTATATCTCCTTGGAATTCTAAAATCTTGGGAAGAATTCAGCAGTCCTTTGAACCTGAGGTGTTACCTTTTCAAACAAATAGTACTGCCACTCAGACAGTCATTAAACAGGGGAGGAGAAATTCCAATAAGAGAGGTCAGTTTTTGGCATCTAAACTCTTGACACAGACCTTAAACCCTTACTGCACAGTTCTGCTCGTGCCCAGACTTCCCTTTCTGTGTCCGATCTGAAACTGTGTCCCTAGAATCTTTCATTGCTTGTGGTAGTTCCTATATATTGTAAAGACTGTGATAATCACATCTTCTAGGAGAGAAAGGAACTAGCTCCAAGAACGGGAACACTGACACTTTCTGAATGCAAATGTGAGCTGCTTTGCTCGTGGTTTGACTAATGATGCAGTCTAACCAGGAATGTGATGAACCAGACTCACAAAAGCTTTTATATGCTACTTGAAAGAAAGGATGGAGACAGGCACTTTTTTGATCTCAGCCTCGATGGCATAGTTTTAAGAAGAGTACGAAGAGTCTAAAAGAAACAAGGAGAAATAAACAGAAGCGCATTTTCTTGCTGTCAAGAAAGAAATAGGCAAATTTTGTTCTACCTCTTCAGTTGTTTTGCCAGTGATCAGTGCTGCAAAGTCCCGTTCAAGAGAGGCAGACAGAACAGTTTTTATTAGTAATTTCATTCATCTCTTTTTTCTCTGTCACTTGCAGCTTACATTCATAAATTGCCCTGATTTAATCCTGACAGGAAAGAAGTGCTGTGGATCAGAATGGTGCTGTTAAATTGACACACTATTTAGAATCTATAGTAGCTCTGCATTTTGCCTTCTGTTTGACACATTTCCATAGCTTTTGCTCAGGAATTGATCTCCCTTGTAGCTATATTTTTATTGGCCTTCTACCCAGCAGTGTTCTTTGTCTCCATTCAGTAGTATTTCACTAATTCTCCCAGGTTCTCTCTCTGTCAGTATAGAAATGGAAAACAGCTGATACTGTGCAGTACAGTGGAGAAATTTTAGTCAAATAAAATTAAAACTTTACACATAAAATAACTTTTAAAATGTTGCTATACAAGATAGAATTATTTTTGTACACTTAGCTTCATATATCCTTCAGAACAGCAAGAGAAATTTTTACATAAGGAGAAATTTTTACAATAACTTGCTTTTAGACTCAAGGATACATGACATATTTCTTATTAACTACATTTGATTGCAACTTTTTTTTTTTCCTGTATGTCTTACTTGTCTTAAGTAAGTGACTTGACCGATAAGAGCGTAACAGGAATATGCAGACAACCATACACAAAGTCTTTGGCCAGGAAAGTTACACAAGTCTAACTATATTAGCAATAAAATTTCAACATAAATCTAGCTTCACAGTCCAAACACTGATCTGTCTAGAAACTCTGTGATGTTTCTCATTGTACCACTGAGGCAGATCAGTCCTGAAGAAGCAGAATTTCTCTCCAGATTTGAGAGAGGTTATCAGAAGGGTTTTCAATTACAAGCCACATTTATAATTCGAAGGTATGTGCTTCATAACAAGTTTGAACTTGGTTAACTTGGAACTGAGTTTTAAATCGTCTACTTCTAATTCATTAGTATGTTTGGAAATTTTACATAGTTGTAACTCTGTTAAAAGGACACATATTCTTGCTTATGTTGGCTTTATGACAAGGAATATGGAATTAATTTCAGCATGGAAAGGAGAAGAAAATCAAGTTCAAGGTATATGAAATTTAGAGTTGCATGTGAGACCTACATCTGTCGGCAGTAGTGCTGTTTCATTAGCAAGCTTTAAGTGTACCTACCTGAATATTTTTTCTCCTTAAGAACTGTACCTTTCTACAGAGGAAACAATCATCAGCTAATGATATCTTTTGCCAGCCAGCTTAATGTATCCAATAGCAATTCAGGTTTAAAATTCCAAAGAAAACTTTCCTACTTACATTCAGAGTTCAATCCTTAGAACATTATAATAATTTCCAGGTATGAAATAATTGTAAGCCATACAGAACTGTGTATTGCAGACTTAGCAAGCCTCATGTTGACATGTCTCTGTGATGTAAAAATATGTGCACATTTTCACTTTTGCCACTATCAGTAGGTATACTCTGCTGCTAGTAAGAATGGAAGAATTTTCGTTTCATACGTGCCTAACTATGAGTCTGCATTTACTCTGTGGTAAAAACTAGCCCAAGAACCATCTCTTCTCCTTTTCCAGCTGGACAGATGAGCCTTCTGAAAAATGCCCATTTCAAATACTTTGATACTGATACTTTGAAATTCTACAGCCCATATTTTAATGTATATGAAGAACCAGATCTCTTGCTTTTTCATTCTCAGACCCCAGTAAGTCTGATTTAGTAATCAGCACCATAATTGCGTGTTGCGTGCTAAGTTTTTGTTTCAAGACTCAGTTTTGCTTTCTATTTGTTCTTTTTGTGGGTGGTAATATTGCAGGGTATGTTTTCTCATCTGCAGCAGTGAGTGAAAAGTCTGTGAGAGAGACAGACACCGGATTTTTGAAGGGGCAGATGACACAACATCAGAAAGAGGGAAGTTTAGGGGATGTGGCTTTGCAGTGCACTAGGACGCTCCGTCATGCCTTAGTGCTATTCCGGGTCATAATTCAAACTGCTCTGTGTTAAACACCACTTTCCATTCTCTCTCATATTCTCCATGCTTTCAGAAAGCACAGTGCTTTTGCAAACTGCTTGTTAGTAAGTTTTGAAAATAAAATGTAATACTTTGATTTTGTAGCATCATGAACTCCCTTTGTAGCGTGTAGATGACTACATAGCATTTGAGACATAGAGTCTGATTGTGCAAATTAGTAAAAATGTGAATCCAGATAATTCAGTTAGGACTGCTTTTTATTATTATATTTTTTTCTCTTGTCTGAGGAAGCACGAAATACATTTCTTGTATTTGTGAAGCTGCTTGTTTGCTGCATGATTTTATTATTTCCTTAGTTTTACTTCTTTTTACAACTAGCAGTAAATCTTTTCTTTAAAAGGCAGTTTTTAAAAGACAAAAAAAGACAAACCCCAGGAATTACATCATGATTCAAATGGGTATTTCCAGACAAAAAACATGGACTATTGAATTTGAAGGTATATGTTTGCAGGAACATAACCAACAGTGACACAGTCCGCATGTGAAGTTAGTGCTATTTAGCTGAAGACTGCCTGAATTTCTCATTCTCCTTCTTCAGCATTGATAGATCTCTGTGTTAAACTAAGAGTTTCCTCCCCTGTAGCTTACTTTAATAAATGCAGACTAAGAAAATACTCTCAGAGATACAGTTTATCTCAGTGTATTTATATCACTGCTTTTGTTTTTTAATTCTTCTCCAGTCTTATTCTCCAGCAATACTGCAGCAGTGACAGCATATGGTTTTGAGAAAGTAACAATACCAAGGGATGCACAGCTGAAACCATCACCAGGGATTTCCACTAGGAAATTTGCACACACACATCTCCTTTATAAAAATAAAACCGGTAAACATGCAAGTAATTTAAGAGTATGAACCAGCTCAAATGATGAGTTATTATTATCTGCTTTTCAATAGTAACTATTTTTAACAATAAGACAAGATTAGATCAGGCCCTCATTTTTCCACTATAGCAAACCTTTGTAGGAAAGTAGACTATTATTAAGATAAACGTAATGTCTTCCTTTACTGTTGAATCAGATTTTCCAGATTTTTTGAGAAATAGATTTAAACTGAATAAAGGGTTAAGGAAGTAGCACACTGCAAATGGAATGGTGTGTCTGACCCAGCTGTTGCAGATTTGGTTTATTTTCAGCAGTGTAAGTCTCTGTCTACAGAGTTATTTAATAAGCAAACTGGAGGTGAACATTCCACTTGCAGGGAAGACAAAAGGTTACATCTGAGCTTGTCAAACTCAGCTGTCCACCATCAATGGGAAGCTAGGGACGTTGCAGCCCCGTAAAAAAGATTCTTTTGGCCTTGAGTCTCAAGTTAGCAGCTAGCTTACCTGAACTGTGGTCAGGGATTACACCAAGTTTTTCCACTTTTTTCTTGAATCCACTCACATTCAAAGTCTAATAAGGCCTGTACCATTCTCTTTTTTTTTTCTATTAACTTTCTCAGTCTCTATTTTCAACAACCTTTCAGTCTGCTTTCTCTACAGATGGCTTTTATTTCCCTCCAGATAAGTTTTTCAGTCCAAATATTTATTTGAAATATCCATGAGTAAGTCTTCAGCTTTTCTTCTAAATTTTTGTTTACTAAGCTTATGTACGTTTACAAAACTCAATTATTATTACTCACCGAGGGGAGAACACTCAACATATATCACTCTAACACTCTAATCGTCAAACTAAATTTCAGTTCAGAGAGATCAGTATCACCTGGAATTGGTAGTGAGTCTCATTTACGTTGCCAATTAATTCCCACTGAATGAACACGCTTCTCTTCTGTAGTTCAGCATTAATGCATAAAGGGAGAGAAGGGAAAAAAAGAATGTCCTCCTTGCTAAAATGCTTAAGTCTGAGACAGAATTTTACATTCCTTTTAACTCCTCCTTCTTCTTTGTCTTCAAATGATCAGAGTGAGGGTTTATAGCAATTTCCTATGTATATGCTAAGATTTGGAGGGATCTTGATAACTGGAATTTTGTAGCTGCTTGAGACCTCTCTGCATATCATTTTTATCACATTTTTTTGTCTAAATATTTACATTTAGTATATGCAGTATGCTATTTTCTATTTTTCTTTATTACTTAAATGATTTGAAATTAATTGTAGAAGCACGTATTCATTCTTAGTATACAAAAAAAGTGTTTTCATTTGCACTTAAACAATCCTCAGTCTTTGTTTATGCATACCATATCAAAAGATCTGCATCGCCAGGATTACCTGCGATGCGACGATAAAAGCAAAGCCCATCCCTCCCACTTGGTTTCCTGGTGTGTGCATAACGACTGGATAGTGTTCTTGGCTGAATCCTTACAAACCACCAAGATATTTGGGGCAAAAACTTCCAATCCTGAAAATATGTTCAGATCAGCAGAACGTAATCAGACCAGAATGAATCAATCCTTTGCCAAGAAAACTATTCAGCACAGCAAAAGATTTTAAGAAGAACATTTGGATTTTACTAACGAGGCTTCCCAGGAAACTGGAACAAGGGATGTTTACAGCCAAAGGCTCCTCTTCCCAGCAAAGCAGCAGCCAGGAACAATAGCAGCTTTTACAGCTGAGGCTCACTGTTGCTGTTTCAAAGGATCTGCTTCTGCAACGAAATTTCAGTTATATTTACTAATATAACTGCCCCAAAAGGAGAGAAGAAAACAAGATGTATGTTTGCAGTTCCAGAAGAAAGGCTTGCATACAGATTTGTACAACTTAACTGTATTCTAATATAACCACTGATGCTGAATCATGTTATTTGAACTATTAAAATATGCTCTGTCTCTGCCTTGCCTGACACAGCAGTTCAGTAATCTGCAAGAGTTTATAAGTTAAAAATCTTCTAATGCTGTGGGATGAGAAGTGTTTGCTGTATGGCTGCAGTGAGTACTATCGGTGCTACTCTACTGTCTTCTCACTGGAAGGCAAATTATTTTATTTACCTAAAACATAAATTCTTATCAGATGTGCAATAGAATTTTCAGAATTTCTTTTTTTAAAATAGTTCAGAAATTGTGCATCAGCACACCGCACACTTAAAATGCTACCGTCCTCCCCATTATTTCTTTTGACAAAATTTTGTTGTATTTTGGATATAGTAATTTGTTTCAGAAAAAAATGTTACTTGAAAAGCAATCTTCCCTTAACCAACACTGCAAATGACAAGCTTCTGAAATTGTATTGTTAGTCTTTTATGCACTAAGGGTTTTGCTGATAAGAGCTGGGCCTCTGAGAGGCTGTGGAGGTCAGGTTGGATGGAATATCTTGCTGCTCTGACCTGCCAGGTTTTGAGGCGATCAACCTGCAGTTACTTGTGTAGATTAACAAACCACACCTTAGCCAAACATAGGAGGAGAAAAGTTCTTTCAAGTTGGAAGGAAGATAATGGCATTGTGGGTAAAGGACCTTCCCTGTCAGCTGTTTAGGGCAGCTATGTCTGAAGAGACTGCAAGACCTGCTAAGGGAAGAAGCTTAATAAATGCTGTTACTGTAACCAAAGATAAGTGAGGGCATAAGTACTTTTTAATTAGACATCGTATCCTTAATGTTAGCATATTAAATCAGCAGGTAGGATGAGAAAATAGGTGTCCTGTGAGCCTGATAAAGCATGGTAGTGGATGAGTAGAAAGTGTGTGTGTCACAAAGGCAGACAGAAACTGTTCTCCTTACCTGTCACAAGCAGTCAAAGATAGAAATCTTTCCATATTTTGTAAGGGCATGGCTTTTAAAAACTCTGCAGGCAGTTAAAAGGGACTGCAGCAGGTTAGACTTCATAATTCATAGCAAACCAGGTCAGTCAGCCAGACTCAGTGGGAGTCTGCAGTTCATCTTCTCAGTCTTTAGCAGAACCAGGCACTGATTGGTTGTACTACTGCTCTCTGCACTTACACTGGAAAAGGGGAGGGTGGAGTCTGAAACATGTATTGTTGAAGAAATAACCAGAGATATATCTGATGGCAAACATATGGAAGCATAGAGTACACCGAAGTATGAGGCATAGGGAATATGCTAGATGTCTAAATAACAAGCCAGGTTAGTCTGTCCTAGAGCTGTGATATTGAAGAGAGACGTTTGCTTTCATTCATCACTGCAACTTGTAAAATATTTCTTCACTTGTGTTTAACATTAAGCTTTTGTAAAGCATTGATTTTTCAAAATCTGAGTTCAAAATCACTGTAATAGAGCGATGGTAATCTATAAACATTTCAGTCATGACCAGTATTTATTTTTTTAATTTTGTATCAGAGCCATGTGATTCAGAAGGAAAAAGAGGCTTTTTTGTTACTTGTTTATTTTGTTTCCAGCTATCTACTTAATTATTTATGGCTTGTTAGTAGACCAGAATATTTTTCCTATTCTTCTCATACCAAAACTGTATGAGATCACAGATTTTTCTCTACTTTTTGTGTTTATCAGGTCACGTAGTCCACACCACTACAAAAACATATCTGCTACTGGCTATAGGATTTCATCAGGTAGCTTCTTTAGATAAAAAGATCTTACAGTACTTACCTAGTAATATTTTTCTGCAATCTCTCTCCTTTATTTATGCTAGTATTTCCTTAGGCATCTCCAAATAATCCTACAACCATTTTAGGAATTTATTATCCTTTACTATGTTTTCCTTCAGTCATCACGTTGGCAGTCAGTACTAAGTTTTAATTCTGTGGTGTCCATTATGCTTCACCTTGAGATCTGTTGTAGTTTCTGAAGGCCCATTTGCTTGACAGCTACAGAGCTGTGGGGGTGCCGGTGGCTGAGCTGTAGAGCAAGTAATCTAAACATCTTGTTCCTGGGTAGGGCACGCTGTCAGCTGACTGTTCCTACAGCTAAGGCAGCCTGCACTTTGGTGGCAAATTGCTCTTAGATTGAAATCAGCTCTGATTTTAACTTCTTTTTTCCTTTTTATAGGATACCTTTCTTTTTAGGTCTGCTGTCACTTTCCCCACCTTCCACTTACAGCTAAAAGTTTAGAGCTGTATGATGTCAGTATGAATTTTGTTGCTTATGTTAAAAGACACATTTAAATTTAATAACTTCAAACACCCCCCCCCCCCCCCCCCAACCAATACTGCTTTACAGGGCTTCTGCTGACTTCAGATAAAACTAAATGTTATGCTGGCTAACTTGTACCTTGGTGATATTTGAAATTCTAGGCTTGGAATGTTCATAAGACTGAAAAAAAAATCCATTGTTATGTCAAAAATATGTATTTGTACTCAGTGAATTGCAGCCAGTAACACAGGTGGAGTCAAAATAAGATCAAGGAATTTCTGCTCACCTGGAATAAAGTTATAAAATATGAAAGCAGAATGACAAAAGGGTGAGTTTGTACTTTACTGCTGTAACAAGACAAATAGAACAATAGAAAATGTTCCACCTTAGATAAGAGACATTTTTATTTACTTAAAGCCATGCTAGTTGGGATTCATAAACTTAGTGAGACACTTCTGGGTGTGTACTGTAATAATAAATACACACCTTCTATTCAGGAGACTATAAGCTCTTGGTATTAATAAAGAAAATGATCAAGATAGCAAACTCTGCTTATTGCTTAATGACACTTGTTTGTGTGTGCTACATCTGCTCATAGGTATTACCTTGTGCTTCAAGTGAAGATTGCAACAGATGCTTACAGGGATGTATCTGGGTGGGTGCATAAACAGAGTTTCTCTCCAACCTTGTTTCGTGACTCACACAAGGCCATACTGTGAGAATTCAAACCTGCCTTTTTGCTCTAGTGAGCTAGTAATGATGTGTGCTAAAGACTAGCACTGTTCAGAGCCCACCTGCTCCAGTCCTCCATCTTGAGGGTGAAGGTGAGAAATAAGGGCTGGTTTCAATGCTGCAAATAGTCTATAAAACTCTAGTAGATGATGTAGTGACAATTGCTTGGTACTGTGCAGCTCTGTCACAACCTCAGCACAGGTGGAAACTGTACTGTCTAACTCAAAATCTCTAGCTGTGGTTTGCTCACTTTTATTCCCTAGCGATTTATTTGTTGTGCAGTCCTCCCCATCTCTTTCCCTATTTCTTCAGAATAAGGTATTTTGTTGCTAGTTTTGGCAGATCTCCATAGTTAGTGGTTTTATTTCTTATCTTAAGTATTGCAATTGCTGGTCATGTGCACACTCTTCCTCAGAACAGTCTCCCATAGGAGCAGGAAAAAATGGAAAAGACAAGAGCCTATTATGACTTCAGAAGCATATCTTTTGTACTGTGCATATTGTCTACTGTATTAGTAATTCACATTAACCACAGCAGACATTAGTTTCATAGAGGAGCGTAAACATAAGTGATTGTACTTGTCAAATAATGACTCTCTGGGACTTCATGGACTGAATTTATACAGTCATGGGAAGTTGAATATTTGTGGCAAGATATTATGTATGTATGTATGTATTTATTGGTAATACAACTTTTAGATGACCCATACAGGACAAAGAGAATTGGTATCCAATTATATCACCCTTCCTTAAGGTACTTGAGAGCTCCCATTGCTGTGGTAGATACACATAAAAATAGTGAATCAGATGATTGCTGAATCATTAGAATTACAACAAAGGACTGTTAAAACGTGTAGTCAGAATTTGTCCTGAAACAAACTCCTGCAGCACCAATCCAAAAACTGTACCAGGCCAGCTGTCACAAAACAGGACTTAGTGTAACCCTGCTGTTGATTTAATTCCTAATTTACACTGTCAGCTTTGTCCTCTGTATCTAGTGAATTACCTTTTGTGGTCAAGAATCCTCCTGTTGAAAGATTATTCAATACCACCCAAGTATGGTCATAGCTCTTAAAATGTACCAACTGTATACTTTAAAGGCACACATTGGAAGAATTCTAACAAATAAGAACTTGTTGTTATACTGCTTTTTTTTGTGATTTTGAATTTCAGTTCAGTCTTATGTATATTTCTTTAAAAACTTTGACAAAAAGACAACAGTAAGTGTACTCACTGTAGTGGCAGAGATGAATGTGCTGTTATTCTAGAATTAATGTGCTGTTGTACTGGGATGTGTATCAAAAAGTCCAAATCTAGAACTGAGGGGATTTCCAGATATTTGCAGATGCTGCATCATCTAATTTTTCACAAAACATGTAATATTTTTCCTTTTAGCATAAAACTGTTCTAAAGTACTGTTACTCTAATAGAAATGTTCCTATGCGAGATTCAGGTTAGAACTACTGATAGTCACCTTATACTCATGTATATTTACTTACGTTCTTGTGCTCACATTTGTTTTTAACCCAAATAGATATTTTTCCTCCTTTTATTTTTCCTCTCTGCCCTTATACACAGAAAACAGATCTCTGGAATCTCATTACTTTAAACAAACTAAGCTTCCTGATCTTTTTCTGACAGGTAGGATCTGGGTTTGCCTATCGAGCTACTAGTCACACTTTGCAATTGGGGAACCTTGAGTTCTCTTTTCATTAACGTCAGTGACCACTATTTTTCCAGTAATACAGATGAAGATCTGCACAAAGCCACTGACACTTCTCCGCAGGAAATAACTTGTCTGATACAACATAGGGTCACATATAACTCATTCAGACTGGCATTTGATAGAGTTGGTGTTTGATAACCATTCTGTGAATAGTTAATATTCCAGGACTCATTTATCCTACTTTTTTTTTTTTTTTTTTCCTGTGGGGCCCTATTTTAGAACAGAGCATTCTGGGGATTTAGTGATGTGGAGTTAATGATATGTATTTCCAGCAATCTGCTCTAAAACCTTAAAAAACATTGCAGAAGGATTTAATGGCTCTTACTTGTTAGTTTACCATTTTACATGAATATGGTGAATGCCATTGGCCCAGTAAATTTGCGAACATTATTTAAAAAGTGTGAGAGGTGTGGCAACACTTTCTAATAATATCTGTTTTTAAGCTTGTTTATAATATGTTACTTACTCTCAGTTTAAAAGCTCTGTGAGTCAAAAAATGTTTCTCCTCAGATAACTGTAACATAAAGAACATAAAGCTCACAATCTGATCTGTGTTTCTTTAATAGCCATTGAAATATACTGGCTTCTTTGAATGGAAAATGAGTATGTAGAAAATGAAGTGGAACAGAGAAGAAGATGAATAGAAGGATGTTCAGATGAACTATTTTTCTACTTCAAGCTTTGAATACTGAGATTAATATTTTCAGTTTCACTTCACCCGTTTTCAACTAGTGGAGATAGAACAGGTCTTGCTCTGAATGGCCCTTGAAGTAATATAACAAAATTAGTGGTTATAGAGATGATAGAGTGCAGCCTTATAATTTAGGCTTAAGTTAAATGCTAACTAATCTGAATATGCACATGCTGGTTCAGACCATTTACTAGTACCACAGTACTGACTTGACTTGTAATCTAAGGCAAGGCAGACCAGTGGGAGTGAGGTATGATTTCTTTTCTCTGTATGCTGCTCTCCAAAGCCAGCAGGGCCTGTGAGACATGAGAAAAGGGAGTGTGATAATTCTGAAGTTTGGTCTTAAACTTTAGATGTCAAAATTCAAATACATTTGTCCTTTATTAAATAGCTGAATTGTATCTATATGCAGGAAAGAACATCCTCAGGTAAGAGTGAAAGCATTATCACTGCGTAGCCATGTTTTCCTAAATTCCTGAAACTTTCACATTGTTGCTGGTGTTTAAGAGGAGCTGCTCTCCTTATCTTCTCCTAGAACCTCCGTAGATTTTACATGGAGAACAGAAAAAACACACCTTGAAAAACATTTGAAATGAAAATGGATTTGTTCTTTAATCTTAGAATCTGAAGCTTGCAATCTTCCATCAGTACGAAAATTACATCATTGCTTCAGAACTGTGGGAGAGAGAACAACTGCAAGAATTTCAGGAAGCTTGCAGGATACAGAGGAAGCAGCTCTTGCTTGGTGATGATGTGATGTCACGAGCGTGGTTCTCTTGTACAGGAACTTTTTAAACTAGGGAGTCTGTTCAATTAAGGATGTGAGAAATACATGCCAGAAAGTGATTTCTTTACTAATGATGATAATTAGCTTATTATTTTGAAAAGCACTGTGGAAAGATTTATTGAAGTTACTGAGGAAGCAGTGTAGGTAGGCTATTGCTACAAGATGTAGTTTGCTATGATGGCACTGAGAAGGCTGTACTGTAAACTCTTCATTGCCTAATGAAGAGGAGAGAATATGCAGAGAGGACATACATTTTCAATGAATCAGTCTTGAAATATAGTAAAAAAAAAGGAGGAAAAGTGATAAAAATGTTTGAAGCTAAGTAGAAGTGGGGAGTTGAAAGTGCTTGGTGCATGTTAAGTGGTGTTCCTAATATTGCATGTGACAGGTCACGTGTAGACGCTGTCTAACGAGCACAGCAGGTATTGGGCAGAGGAGAAAAATCTGCTGGACTTAATTGCACAAAACTCAGCTCAGTTAATGATTCTGTGATCCTACAACTCTTACTGGACAATGTTATTTTAGTGACCAAATTTGGCAAACGAAGAGAGTTGTTAAAGTTTTTTAGTTACAAAGTTCAAGATTTTTTTCAAACCATTCTACTGATACATGAGCATTGGCAAGATCAGCTAAGGAGATCAGTGGGCCTGTAATACTGTAGTGGAAGTGCTAAGTCACAGCCTGAAGCAGTGATGGAGCACCTGGTGGAAAGCAGAGCCAAGCCAGGGGAGCTCAGCTGCATGCAATGCCCCTGAGTGACTGGAAGGAATGGAGCCAGGATCCACCCCTTCCCAGACCTCATTTAAGGGTTGGCAAGGGAGGTGAGGGTGTTTTGCTGAGATCCACATGTACCTGAGGCCTTCTAAAGGTAAGCATTTCTTTTGTTTCTGCTGCTGCATTTGATCTTATCCTCCATTGCTGCAGCCTAAGACTTTGCAACCTTGGTGTTATTGCTGAAGTGCGTTGCTTTATAGAGTTACAAATACCTATCACATTTTCCTCTATTTAAGAAAAAAAAAAAACCCTGAAATATCATAATTTCTGTATTTTTAAAGAACATATAAGTGCATACATTTTGAAACTTCAACACTGTTTCTGTTGGAAGGAGTAGTATTGCTGAACTGGCATTCTTTTTTTTGTCTCTGAAAATAGAAAATGAGTTCTTACACCTAGTGTAAATGGTGCAACCACATATGTTAATACTAAGCCAACAGTAACAGTAAATTCTCTGTAGTTATGTAGTCCTTTGTAATTCTTGCTGTTAAAGCATTCATCGCTTTTCTATCATTCTTTCTCTTTAGGCCCTGTCCAGGCTTGATTATTGCAACCATATCTAATTATTCATGCCAATACAAGGTATGAATAGGAGAAATGATAATACAAAATATTGAGATCCAAAAACACTAATCTTTTCAATAAAGTGAAACCAGACAAATAAAAGCTGGTCTATCCACCTGTGGATGAACAGGTGGATATTAATTGGACCAGATGGAAACCAGTTGTGTGAACAACAGCTTCTAGTTAAGAACTCCTGCTATATAGGAGATCTGCTCCATAAATATTTGAGAATAAAGCACATATGATGCAAATTGCTGTGCAATGTTACTACAGTATTTTTTTAGTGGATTGTTTGGATCAAAGCTGAGACTGTCATGTTGCATACAAATGCTGTGCAGAAATGCTGCACTGTGTGGCATTTTCTGTAGCGGATTGAAACTCGGATAATGCCAGTAAAACATGAATGCCAGCCCAGCCTGGTATTGTTTTTCATCTGTCTGTGATTCATGAAGAGGCTAGCATCTCTATTCTTTTTCTGTCCCTGGGTCTTTCATGGGTCTTAGCAGCTGTTGACATGTGGCACGTGCCTTTGAAAGAATGAAGGAAAGCCTCATGGCGATTTCTTGCAGTATGGCACACTTGAGGGCTGTGTTCTATCTGCTGCTCTTCCACTAATGTTGTGCCAGTACTATGTGTTGCACAGTTCTGCCTGAGCTAGCTTTAAATACCTATTTAAAATAAAATTGCTAACTTCAGCATTGCTGGAGGAGATCCATGCTTCTCCTTGCATCTCACTTATATTGTTGGTGGTAGGAGGCAGAGGTAGGAACATGCAGTTGAGTTGAGCCAAATATGCTGCACCATGTAGGATGCTGTAGGATGGGAGGTGAGGTGGGATGAGGAAAGAGGCAATCATGCTGTGGGACTGTGGTCTAGAGACAAGCTAGAAATCTTAGCACAGATCATTTAGTTGAAAGAATGCTCCATGGCCATGTATCTTCGTATCCTGTCTGTGCATGTAATGGAACTGGTCTCATGTGCTATATCAAGTAACAAGGCTTCACAAAGTCAAAATGTTGTAGCACGGGTAATTAAAAAAACAAAACAAAACAAAAAACCTGTGCGTTGAAAGCTTCATGATAAATACTGATATCCTGGAAATGTAATTTATTAGTAGTCTGTTTTATGTAGAACAGCTAAGCACAAAAGGTTTAGTCCTGAGCTAACAAGGCTCTACAAGTTAGTGAAGTACAGAGTTGTAATGCCCTACAGCATACCAGGCATCTGTTCTGGAAAATGTATTAATATGGGCTTTATTAATGCCGCTTTTTCCCTTTAGTTTGTTGTCACTGTTTGCACATTGACAAATGGCAGTAACTAGATCAGTCTTGGACAACCTGCATCTCGCCATCCAAAGAGGAAAGGCAATTTGCTGGAAATATTTTCTTCCCTCAGCGCAAAGAAAGAAGCCCCACATGGTCTATGCTTCTGTGCCTACTCATAGGTGGGTACAGTTGGTTGCTTTTGCACAGCTGCTTCTGTTGAACACTCCTTGAGCTCTAACAGATTTACATTATGCGTACAGATTACTCACATTGGTTTATTTTTCAAAGGATTATATGGTTGAGTTGCATTTGAAGTTCAGTTTGCTGCATCAGGTTGATATACTGATGACTGATGTATGTACTGACATACTAAATGACGTTTTCCCTTATGAATTTCTTTTTAAACAAGGTTAAATTTCACATAGTAGATCAAATAACTTTTTTTGCGTAAATCCATTGTTGAAAATCTTTAGAATGAGTGTGTCGTAACATGTTCTGCTCACCACAAACTCTTTTAATTATTTCTGCTGAAAATATTCACTTTAACTGTTATTCATATCAGTATGCATCTGCTGTGATGAAGTGAACTTTGTTACAGTAAGCAGAAACAGATCTAATTAATGTCTTATAATCCAGTAAAAAGATCAACTTGTCAATGTATTATCAGCAAACTTCTGCAGTATCTACTGAAATAATAAATAGCACAAAGTAAGACTTAAACAAGTGAGCTGAAAAGGACATGAAACTGTACCTCTTCAGGGCAATGTTGTGATAGGTTTAGTGGTCACATTCATTACATTTTCAATAATTTTGTTTTTCTAGACAATTGATTATACATTTGAAGTCTGTGATCCAATGCTAATTAAAATATTTAAATTTTAATAAAATTATTTTAAAAATTATTTTTATTGGTAAAAGCTGTGTCCTATGAAAAATATGTATTTTTTTTTAATCTAAGGATCTTACTGAATTTCATACAGTGTCAACAGAACTTGAGTACTTGCAGTTGTAAGCTAACTAAAATTTTTGGTATGGGGATATAGAAGACATTAAGATTTGTTTTAGAACTGGAAAGGAAACTAATCTGTCTGTCTCAATGGGCAAAATTGACTTTGGAGTCTGGGACATATCAACACCTTTTGTATCTCAAGTGAAGTTAAAAGTAATGGTATTCTTCAAATGTATGGTGTTTATGTGGGTTTCTAGGTGAATCAATTACTAATAAGAAATTGAACTTTTGATCTGCAGTGCAGTTTGCTTTCTTTAAAAGTGACTCAACATGTAATTGAATATCATAACGAAGCATCCAAGGTTGCCTGACTGTAAAAATGGAATCAGATGAACACATACTTATTTCAAAACTTTTAGAAAAAGTAATTGCATTCTGTTAACTAAATAAATTCTCATCTTGTTAAGGGAACTGTTTTTCTGTAATTTTTCTGGTGATCAGGAAGGAAAGGTATTTCCTTTTCACTCTGCTTTGAGCTTGTCTTTCAGTACCAGAATTCCTATTTCTCATTTCCTTCTTGTATCATCACATCAGGAGGTTAACTGCACAAAAAGGTCAGGAATTTATTATTAATATGGAAAATACTTTCTTCGTGTTTCTAAATTCAGTAATGCAGTGATCTTGAATATAGTGATGCATGCGACAGCTCAGGATTACTGGGGTACTGTTTCTTCAAGGAAGGAGCACAATAACTATATGTTATCCAGGTGACAAACAAGTTCACTTACTTTGTTATGGATTTTAATATTTTCATGAAACTTAATGGTTTCTTGATGCATCCTGATGGTTACAGAGAATGCAGTCTAGCAATCTGAATACCCAAAGTTGCCTCCTTTCAGGTGAAACTAGACGAGATTTACCCTGGAGACTCCATGTCTGCCAGCTGCTATGGGGGCTTTCAGGCTGCAGGAGCAGTCTAGAACTTTTCTGAAGTAGAATGACTGAATCACACTGCAGGTATTTGGCCTGCAGGGTCAGCCATGCAGTCCTGCTCCTGCCTCCCTTGCTACTGCTGTGGAGTTGCCTTCTACCCACCGTTTGCTGTACTGTCACTAGCTGTGCTCTACGCAGCAGGCAAACTCCCTTCTCCTCACAGGAATCTCCTGGTCTACGGTTTCCCACTTACTGTCCCTTCTGGCTGCCTGAGGCTGTACTCTAGGAGCTTTCTTAGTTTGAGCATGTTTGGTTGCTCTCACAATGAGGTGTTCAACTTTGCTAGTTGAATAAGTGGTGTTTCTTTATCTAACCACAGCACTTACTTATCAAAATGCGTAATAAGCCTCTCTCAGAGAAAATACAGAAACTCATTGTATGCTGATGTTCTTCAGGGACAGTGGGTACTAAAGATGAGGACTAGACAAACTGGAAAAAAAAAAAAAAATGAAATGCCTGTGGACTGTGTAGTTTCTGAGAAGTTTTGAAACTTAGCGAAAGTAAATCCTAATAATAGTAAGTACTGCTGGCCACACGCTTTGTTTCCTGACATTGAGGGATGAGATCACAACGTGCAGATGTCACTGCCTCAAAAGCAATAGTAAGTTTTATGGCAGTAGTAATTCCTGAGCAGGGTAGAGAAACTGATTTTACATGTACTTGTTTCTGCGTATGGCTAGGACAGAAGTAATGGAACTTTCTTTGCAAAAACATCATGTGGTGGAGATGTTCTGGGGAGCTATACACTGGACTGTAGCTTCCTAAATTTGGTGTTACTTTAAACTAGCTATGCCACACCTCTGAGCAGAAAAGCAGGAAACTATGGCTAACACCTCTCCCTATAAACAAAGAGACTGTAAATCAGTCAGCCTGAAAGGTGAGAAGCCACCAGCTGCTTGCTGTATATTTCCATAATATAACTTTATATCAGGGGAACCGATTGCACAACCTATTTATTTCACTGCACCCAAGGAAATGATGAAGAAACTGAGAATGAAATAATGTCCTAAACAACTTCAGGACATTGGATCCTTGGATCCTCTAACGTGAAGAGTGTATTTATCCCTTTTCAATTATATACCTTCTTGTAAGGTTCTGCTCTAATTCTGATGTGAGGTCATGGAGTAAAACTGGAACTGGCAAAGAAAATAAGTCATGGGGTATTGAGATCGACCCCACTGTGTCCTTCAGACTCGCATTCTCATCTTAATTTCATTTTACCCAGTGGTGACTTTCAGTTCCTTTTTTGCTGTAATAATAATAATTCCATTATCCTGCTTTCTCAAATAAATGGAATAATGCGGTTATATTGTGGAGTTTAAAGTTTCAGGACTAAAATGCTTTGTAGCCCTTTGTAGAGAGCAGGAAGTAACATGGTACTACAAAAGCTGTGCTGACAATGGCAAAGTGCTGAACTGTTGAAGCAGGCATGGGTTTTGGGTATTTTTTTCACATTCAGATGAACTGTTGTCACCTGAAGGGTTATTTCCTGCTTTTCAAATTCCCACTCAGAGATTGTTCCATTTACCAGTGGATGTATCTACTGTCACAAGGCAGCTTTTTCTCTGTAAATGATAGTCCTGTGTGATTATACTCAAAACTAATCCTGAAAAACTGTGGTCCACTGACATATCCTTTTTCCTCTTGTCTAGTTTCCAGTTACCTAAAGAATGTCACTGTGCTTCATTGGAACTGCAGCAAGTTCTGCTGAAAATGGGATTGGGGGTGTGAAATGATTATTGAAGTTTCTTTTAATTCTGTGGCATAAGATAGAATGAAATCTTCCCACTGCATTATATACGACCTAACATTTTCATGTTAGTTGTTTACAAGTGTTACTAACCAGTATTGTTGTGGGTAACTGAGGAAAATAGATGCATATACTTCAGTATTAAATTTGGAAGTACTAGTTTGTTTTTTTTTTTTTTTTAGCAGTTACTGTAATCATTTAATCAGTCAGATTATCATGTAATCCTAGAAGCTGCTCTGTGAACAAAATATTCCTATTAAGAGAGAAATTGAGCAGGTTTCAGGAAAAGCAACTTGTGGGAGAAATCAAAGGCTGTAGGGTGCCTTAGAAGGCACAGGTTCTGTGAAAGTATTTTGCTTTGTACATTCATTGTACTTTCTACTGTGAACTGGTAACACCTACAACCTGTGCATCTTTGTTTAGGGGCTGTTCTAGAGTTTGAGAGCCATCTTCACTCACATCATGATCTTCTCACTCTGATTAGAATATCCAGAAAGAAGTGGATTGGAGGTTCCTTCTTAGGAAACTAACTGAACTTTTGCTCTACTTATTCTCTGGAATGTTTTTTACTTTAATTAAATGAAAAGATAAAGATTGAGAAAGCTCTCATAACAAAAGAGACTAATCAGTGTCACTGGTTGGCTATTATTGCATAGTCTATCTGTTTAAAATCCCACTTCACTTCATCCCTATAAGGCTTTTCCTCACTGAACATCTGCGGGTTTTGGATTACGTAACTTTTTATTTCTTACTGCTCAGGCCAAAAAATCTCATAATAATTTGTTCAAGGCCAAACCAGTGCAATGCTATATAAGGTATTGTCATACTAGTTCCAACATGTGTCACAGAAAGCATTTGTGTGTACAGCTGTGCTTTCCACTAATCATCATCGTATGTGAGTCAAGTCTGTGATGCCTAGGGAGAGGAGTTATGAAATTAAAAAGGGGTTGAGAGAAACAAGCAATATTACTTCTGTCTCTCTGAAGATCATTTATCTGGTATCTCACATATTTCATTTGTTGCAAAAAAAAAAAAAAAAAATTAAAAAAATTCAAACACCTGAAAATTTAAACCAATGCTTAAACACTAGCATAATTTATGCAGATATTTTATGTTATCTGTTCAGAAAAATATTCTTTCTTCAATAAGTTGGAGGGAGGAAGACTTTACATTAGAGGTTTTTATTTAAGCAAATTGAGTACCAAAAATATTTAGTTTTCTAATGAAAATTTTTGGTTTAGGCAGCAAACAAAGTTTCAGGATGAATTACTCTTAGATTTAATGATTTTTTTTTTTTTTTTTTTTTTTTTTTTT
>NW_024884733.1:12797990-13001873 GCF_019232065.1 Centrocercus urophasianus | reverse complement strand
TTCTCAAAATATGAGGAGAATTTGGGACTGGAATTCAGGTTTGGGCCCCTTTCAAATTTCCCATTCTTTGGAAAAGAAAGGAAGGAATCATTCATGACTGAGTGAAGAGAGAATCTAGGGATTGAAATAATTTTCTGAAGCTGTTTTTAATCTTTTCCCAATGATTTCTTCAATGAGTTCTAGACCAGATCTGTCCTTTGAGTTTCTTTATGGTTTCTTGGTAAAAGCACAAGTGTGACAGCATTGCTTACATGCTGAGAATAGTGAACTAAAGACAGGGGTAGGAGGAACTCAATTTTCAGCAGAATTGGGAACACTGCAGAGCTGAATAACCATTGGCAACAGATTTTTGTGATAATGTGCCAAGTCCCAGAAAGCAGACCATGTGGAAGACTGAAACTTTGACTACTAATTATTACCAGCTCCTGTCTACCATTTCCTCCCACACCAACCACTAACAACTAAATTTCTTTGTGGGAGCTGAGGGCAGCAATTTTAAGTATTTTTCTGTGGAAAGAGCCCACTTAAATATTTTGTAAATTTTAACATAGACAATTTCAACTGTCGATGAGTCCAAGCTGTTGCTTTATCACTGAGAGGAATTTTCCAATGAAAATCTCTTGTTGGAGGGGGGGTAAAAAAAAAGGAAAGGGAAAAAAATAGGAGGAGTTGGACTATTTATAGCTCTAGTGACTAAGCATATGGACTGCACAACTCAAGTGAGAAAAACCTCATGATGCGACTGCATCTGGTCCTTCAGGAAGGAGACTGAAAGCAATTCCCAGTGCACATCTGCAGGCAATCAGACCATACGTATCTTTGCCAGGAAAAAAGAAAATGAAAAAAAAAAAAAAAAGAGCTCCTTTTACAATAATCACCTTCTACTCCTTTTTGAGAGGGAACAACAATTTTTTTGCAAATATATCAACAGTAAAAGGAGGGCTAAGGAGAATCTCCAGTTCTTAAGGATGTGGTGGGGAACATGACCACTGAGGATAAGGAAAAGGCTGAGGTTCTCAATACCTTCTTTACGTCTGTCTTTAACTGTCAGACCAGTTGTCCTCAAGGAACTCTACCTGCTGACCTGGAATTCTGGGATGGGGAGCAGTCCAGGTCTGTGGACTACAGCTGATGTTACAGTCTGCTTTGCTCCATCTTGAAAGCATCATGTATTCTCTACTATTTCTTCATCATATTGTTTTGTTTCTTTCAATTCAAGTGACTGCAATGTCCACTGATAATGTTTAGCCCTCTCAAAATTTGGAGGGAAG
This sequence comes from Centrocercus urophasianus, assembly GCF_019232065.1. Taxonomy (NCBI): domain Eukaryota; kingdom Metazoa; phylum Chordata; class Aves; order Galliformes; family Phasianidae; genus Centrocercus; species Centrocercus urophasianus. The sequence continues at coordinate 13,000,602 of NW_024884733.1, read as the reverse complement.
CACGGATGTCTTCCCATTTTGTTTCTTCTTTTAAGTTTTGAATTCTCAGTGGTGTAAATGATATTCAAATCCAAACTAGTCAGACAAAAATGTATGATGTAATTGATATTTGTAGGTAAAAGCAAATAGTTCCATTTAAGAAGTTAGAATCTTAGTCTTGATGATATAGAATTAGCTTTCCCATGTTTTGATTTCAGGTAAGCTGATGATGAGAATTCTGTTATTCTGAAAAATTTAGAACTTCAAGGAGGACAAAATATGGATGTTACTTTCTAAAGACAAGATATTCCACATCTCTTTTTCCTTTGGTATAAGAAAATTAGAAAAACGGTAGTGATTGGTGTTTCATTGCTATGTGAAAACTCAGTTAACTGAAATTCTTTTACACCTTCATTTCATTTAATAAACATATTGAGTTCTTCTGGATTATGTGTGATGGTTAAAAGTGGATGAAAGTCAGATCAAGTAGAAATTACACTTTTTTTTTCTGGTTACAAAAAACAAATGCTTTCTCCATTCAGTTTACTCAATTCAATTTACCAGGATTGTGCTTCCTGGTTTTCAGTGCTTTTCTTTAACCGCCCTGGTTAACATGTCATGCCATGTGTGACCATGCTTTTCCATGCAGCTACAAATGAATTTGGAGCTTGCTTCTCTGTTTGGTTTTCTATAATAAGAACTATAATAAGAGGAATTCAGACACACCAGTGTCATACAAAAACTCTAGTGTTATCATCAAAAATACAAGGTATTTCTTCTCTGAATACCTATCTCAGTCAGTATTAGATATATCCTAGATGTTAAACCCCAGCAATGATTATTGTTGTAACCAAGATAACTTGTAAGTATCTGATGTTTAATGATATCACTTTCAGTATTCAGTTATGCCTTCATCCTTGAGTTAACTTCACATTATGTTTAGATAATACTAATTTTTTTTGCTTAAAACTGACAAAACAGAAGAGTTCTTAAATGCTAATTTTAGTCAAGTTCAGTTAGCAGTGATGGGGTTTGGAATAATTCTGGAAACCAGAACTGTAGCAATATCCAGGGATATCAACTGTGACATTGTATCTCTGTTTAACTAGAGTACTATTTGAATCTTGCTTTCTCGCATTCAGTGGAAATGTAGTGCTTCATCTGTCTCCAAGATTTATGCTACTATATTTACCTTTGTAAGTGTTATACACTTACAAAACTTTTTCAGAAAGACAGCACTAACTGATGCTTAATGCCTGATTGCTGGCTGTGTTTTGTGCTCTTTTATTCACTTCATAAAATTCATGTTCATTTAGCAATTAATATTAATCCAATTCTGATTGTTTGCTTTTCTTCCTGATCTTGCTTCTCTGTATGACTGTTTTCCTTGTTATATATGCAAGGCTATTGAAAATTACTGTAACATAAAGAGTAAAAAAGAAAGTGAACAGAGTGGATTTCACATCATTACTGTAACAGAAATATTAGTGTGTGTATTTTATACATATATTTATATATATAAAATACACATAAGAAAGCACTGCAAGAACTGGTGTTTTTTTTTTTTTTTTCTTGCAAAGTTCCTTTCTGATGCAAATTCAGAATATTTCCAAAAAAAGCCAAACCAATTCTAAGAACAGTAGGCTTAGTAAGAAGTTGAGCTAGCAGCGCTTTATAGCAAACATTTTGGATGTTCTTCTGCAGCAAAGTAGCTTAGTAACTGTTGGACTAAAATCTTTAAGTAGCGAATTTGAAATTTTGTCTTCATTCCGAACAAAATAATTACAAACAGAAGAGCTAATGAAGGAGTTTTGTGCCTCATGACAGAGCTGCTGTTGATCTGAGTCCATAGCCACAAACGTGGTGACTATCACTGATTTCAAAAGATCTTTTCCAAACTCTGACTTATTTTTTTTTTTTTTCCCATGCCATCATGCATTACATGCTGAGTGGATCTGAGTGGGTATGGAAATTCCAGAAATTGACACATTTCTAGTACGTGAGCTATGGTCAAAGCATGTGCAAAATTCCTTGTGTAACTACAGGAAAGAAGATGTAGAAAGGCTTCAGTTGCTTGGTTAATAGTTGGGCAGTCTGGAGTTATCTACAACCCACTACCATGTAATGCTTTCAGAATTAGGGTTTGAATTTTGGATGGTCCTGTGTGAAGCCAGCAGCTGGGCTCAGTGATCCTTGTGGGCCCCTTCCGAAGCAGGATATTCTGTGACTGTATGATTTTACATAGATAACAATCTAGTAACTTATTCAGTTTATTACCTAGGCAGAAGCAAAATTTCAGTTCAGGATTAAATCGATCTTTAGGGCTGGTTAAGCAGCTAGACAAAGACCTTATTAAAAAGTTAATAACCTCCCTTCTTTATCAACATTCCTGTAGCTCACTCGCTCTCTCACAAAAAAAAAAAAAGCATTGATATCATAGAATTGAACTTTATTATTAGAAGAGCTACTGGTCAGGAATTTATAGTGAGATGTAGGCAGGTATTTACAGTAAAATTCCAATATTCTTACACAGATAAAAAACATCAGAATTGAGTTTGAATTTTGGCATGAATATAATTCTGTATCTCGAAGGGTAATTCAGAAAAAAGAAGTGAAAGAGTTTCATTTTGAATTCTTCCTCTGAAGGCCTTCACTTTATGTAACCCATTCTGCAAAGTGAGGGCCACAGTCTTTTGCCATGAGCTGTCCAGGATCTTTGAGCAGCTCTTTTAGGTGGAGCATAATCTTAAAATAAAGTTAAATTTATGTGAACATGGGTAATTATAACACAGACTTTTAAAGATCAGACTGTATTTCTTTATTTCTTAGCACATGAAATAGAATAGAAATTTTTTTATGCATATGATCCTTATCACCATTTACCCATTGGCAAGCAACAGACTGAAGAAAAAAGCGTAACGCTAAGCAAAAGCATGAAGGCATTCCGTGGTTTCATGCAGATCCTGTTTCTGGCCTGTGTGCACCATTCCAAGCAAAATAAAACCTAATTCTGAGTATTCTTTGGAATAACAAACAAAAGTTCACAGTGTGTGTAGTACTGAACTCCACAGTTCAATAGTCAGATTGATTAATAAACAATATACTAATAAAACAAATATGAAAAATTAACTATCTTCTACCTGTAGTAAATAAATCACATTCATCTCTTGAAAGAGCAAGTACAATTTTATTTTATTTTTTGAGTGAGTTTATACTGGCCACATAACAAAAATATAGCAAAGTTATGCCAGCCAGTGGATAGCAATCAAAATCATGCAGAAGTAATTTGGGAGCACCCATTTGTACAGTAAAGCCTAGGATGCATCCCATTTGGCATTTATACAAGCTTCCACTATACTATCTTTTACTCTGCTTTCCTGTTCTTGCAAATCAGCTAATGGATCCATGATTATTGGAACTCACCCCAAAGTATCTTCTGTTTCCTCTTGCTCTTTATCTTTCCTTAATTTGTAATGAAAAAAGGCCTAATTCTTCAGGCTTCACATCTCATGCTTTCTCTATTTATGCCTGGCTTGACAATAGCTGAGATGTAGACCCTTGTGAGATGGTTGATAGAGATCTGTACAAGTGTATCACCTGTCTGTAAACCAGAGCAGTTCGTAAAATTTTGTTGGCACTCTATGTACCATAATCAGGAGACTCTGAGCTTGACAGGTCAAGGACATGGAGTAAGACACTCTGAATTCTGGGGCTTAGGCTGTTTGCCAGTGTTGTGCTGGATATGATTCTACAACATCATGCCTTCTGGGAATCTTCTAATATTTTGTTAATTCAAGGCATTAAATAAACATTAGATTTGGGTGCTGCTTTTATTACCGGAGAAAAGCAAGTAGAGTAAATGGTCTATCTGTTCTTATTTCTGGGAGAAGTAGGATTGCCTTCCATAAAGCCATTCAAACGGTGAAAAGCCCCAAGAACTTGTTTTCTCTTTTCAAGTGCTTTTAATCCCCGGACCTGCCACAGTGTGGTGGATTGTTGTCCCCAGGAAACTTCAAAATAAGGAAGCTGATCAACCATCTGCTGAACAGCATGTACAAAACAGTTCTTGGGCCATGGACAAGATCTGCATTGTTACCAGAGAATGTCAGCCAGCTGCAGTGGGTCTGTGGGAGCATTCTGCTTCCCAAGGTATTTCACCAGTGCTTCTGTACTGCACTGCAGTCCAGGACTTCTTTCCCAAGTCCCTCTGGGCTACAGGCACCTCCCTGTTGTCTTGGCGCTGTTTTCAGCAGGATACTGGCTAGTGATCAGCAAGCATGGGTCAGAAGAAGGACAATATTTTTCCATTAACTGTTCCAAAAATGTTTTCAGGAGCAAAGCTCATGTATCTCTCTCTTAAGCTGAGTTTACTAGGTACCACAATTGCTGACTAGCAGTTAACATCTTTATCTTTCTCTGCATGGGCTAGAAGTGTACATCATCACAGAAATAGCCCGTGTATTTGCACCAACATGACAAACAGCATATTCTTAACAGCTCAGCATTTGAGTTTTCTCCTTACAGGATGCATCCTTCTCCTAGCTCTTAGCTGATAATCCAGTTCTAGTTTAAGGTAATTTTTCTTCAGTTATATTGCCTCTTGTAGCTGAAATGCAAACTGTTGGTGGAACTGAGATCTTTCTGACGATTACAGTTGTTTTCATTCATCTTGCTCCATACCACCTTTGCAGTATGCCTTAGTTTTCAGCCTTCACATACATATAAATCTCTGAACTATCAAGGTTCTGCTTCGAAGCAGGATTTCTGGGGTGCTTTCTAAAGAGTCAATAACTAACAAGTTTTCTTACTCCAAGCAGTGTTATCTGCGTTCTTTGCATAAACAGATCTGCTCTTCTGCCTTGCTCCTCATACCCACGGTGTGGCATATCCCAGCAAAACACTGATCTGTTTTTTGGTGGCTTTCACCCCTTTGTCAGTAGTTGATCTCAAACATTTTTGCAGTGGCTTCTGAGTTAACTGTATCTTGTTTTTAAGAAGATTGCCCTGTTTCCCGGTGCCGTGGCAGGGGTTCACTCTCATGGGTTCACAGAGCAGAAACTGCTGCTTGTTCCCTTGCTGGAATTGCTGTTACCATAACTGCAATGTTATGCATGGTGTTGCTATAAATTCTTAACAGGACTGGTTTTCCTGTACTTTCTTCTTGAGCTTGTTACTAGTTATTAGTGGGTTTCAGTAATTATTTGTAGGCTTCCTTATTAATGGTTGCACATTTTGTTTCACCAAAATCTATGTGGTTTTTTTGCTGCTCCTTTCCCTTTGCCACATCTTCTGGATCTGTTTTTCCGTGACCTTATTGCTCATGTTTGCCGTTACATGTAGGTAACTCAGTCCAAGCAATGTTTGTCACAGCTTCCACAGAAAAGCTTTCTGAATCTATTGCTAGTCAAACTGAAAGGAACACCGTGATTCAGCTCACTGCATGGTAACACATCTTTTCAGATGTTTGTGCACCTTTGCCAATTTCAAGTCTGATAAGAAGAGAATAGCTCCCAGTTCTGCTTCTATATCCACCTCCTCATACATGGCTGAAGGTGGCCAGCCCTGGGGCCTTAGCCAGTACTTGGCAGTGTTTGTGCAGCTCCAGGCTCATCAGGCCTCTCTGCCTTACTGCATTTGGAGAGGTTCCATGTGCCCTGCTGCAGTCCTCACAGTTACAGTAACACAATTATTTATTTTTTCACATCAGAAGATTTTGAAATATCAATTCTTGATAAGTGTAGGAGAGAACATTCCTGTACAAACATCTGCTTAATAAAAACAGAGCTCCCATGTAAATAATAAAGGCAAATAAGCCATAAAGTCAAACATCTAGTGGCAAGAAAGATGATAGTTATCTGTATGACTCATTAACAGCAGTATGCTATATCAGTCCCAAAAATGGAAAAGGGGATTCTTTTCCAAAATAGTTCTGGCTTTGTATACAAACTTATAGTAAGACAATAAATACTGGTTTAGTTAAATAATGATCACTCTTATATTAATATTTACAAATGTCCAATATATGTGCCCAAATACAGAAATATCCAAACTATTCTTTGAAATACAAAGAGGCCCAAGTAATTTTACTGTTATTTTAATTGGTTTAAATAATGTTACTTGCATCATTTTTTTTTTACATTACTTTTAAACGTATGTAGCAGAGTATACGTTCAGAGAAATACAGCAGTTATACAGACTCACATAGACCTATTGAGTACAATTGGTGTATCTTGTTCCCAACTGCTAGTTTTCAGTTTTCCCAGGGCATTGCTGTCTCCTTGCTGAGTGGTTTGGCTGCAGTTTCTATTTGCATGAGTCAGATGTTCTTCCTTTTCTACAGCCTCCCACTTTGATATCAATTGTTTCCAGATTTATAGAGCAAAGAAAAATGAAACACTTGAGAACTGAAAGACATGCTCAAAGACACTAGATTTTAAATTAGCAATATTTTCATTTCTGAAAATGAATTAGTCTATGAAATGAAAGTGTGCAATTACCAAAAAGAAAACATCAGATATTCTTGATACCAAGGGATTTTCTTTTCATAGAATACGACTTTTAAATTAAGAAACTTTTCAGTCAACAGAGCAATGTGTTTCTTCTTTGAATAGCAATAGGGGCCAGCCCTTCAGCTTATTGTTTTCTTAAAAGCCCTGTTTTACTAAATTGACTCAATCTTTGTTAGCTCAACCACAGTTGCAAGTAGGTAGACCCAGGAATGTGCTGATGTCAGGTTCACTTGCAGTAGACAGAAACCAGATAAGGAACGAAGAGATAGCACAGTAGTAGAAACAATGTTGAAAAATGAAGTTCTTGGCTTCCAGTGATTTTTTCAACTTCCTAAAGTATTCCATCTGAATACAACAAAATGGGCTGGCTTCTGACCTGTCATGCTTGTGCCTGATGTGGTGAGCCGTCACTGATTTCTACCATTTTTCCATCAATGTGGTGTACAACAAGCTTTTTCTTGGAGTGTGAGGTTTGCATTAGCACAATTTCTTCCTATTTTTGTCCTCTTTACTTCTGGCCTGCCACATTGGTTACTTATGAGGAAAAAAAAACCAAAAAACTACGAAGGTTGGTTTATTCAACTATGTTGAAGACATCGTAATCTAATAAGAATATGTGAAGTCAATCTTGATAGAGAAGACTGCACAGCCCCTTCTGTCTTTAAGCAACTGACTTGGTGTTTTTGGATTTGTTACTTTGATTTTTGTGTCCCACTTTTTGGAGCTTACCGCTTTTATGCATATAAAAGCATGAAAATTAATCAAAACTATTTTTATGCCTGCGGAATATTGCAGTCATATGATCATCTGCAGAAATAAAAATGAACATTTTTGTCTTGGTAGAAGAACTCTTAAAGCTATTCATTCAGAAATTGAAAAAAGCAGTAACTAGCACTGGAGAGAGTGACACTGACTCAGGAAGCCAAGCCCCACCAGCAGGCTGATGGTTGTCATCTGTCTCAAAATAAATAAATGTGCTGGAATGAACAAAAAAAGATGTTTTCTTAAAGTCGAAACTCAGACAAACTTTGCCCTTAGTATTTGATTGCTGTGTGTCTAGAACTCCGCCAGAAACCTTCCACTCCAGCAGTCTGTTCCTGAAGCCTACAAAAAGGCATTAAATAATGAATTTCCAGTTCTTCCAGATTATTTGGAAAGAGTCAATTGGAAATAAAACCTACTGAAAATGTTGCAAAGTTTTTAAACAGAAAGATGAGTTCTTTCTATTTATTTACTTGGCAATGTGTGGGAAGCAACTCTCTTCATCTGTACTCTACCTTTATGCTGCTTAGTGATATATGAATCTAAGACCAAGTAAGCTAGGAGACTAATGAGTCTAGGACTCATTATATGTATAGTATCCTGTAGTCCAGACAGCTGTATTGCTGAAGATAATCTTGGTATCTATATTTCTGATAAGGCACTTCAGTGTAAAATCAAGTCATGGAGAGGACTTGGGCTGAGTAGTAATATCTATGTCCATGCTGGTAACAGATTATTCTTGGATAGAAGATGCTCAAGTTGTCTCTTCCTCATGTTATCGAGTTCAGCTAGAGCCCATGTATGAGCACAGCCTCGTGTTCAGAGAGTCTGGATGAACCTGCTAGTTTAAGTATAAACTCTTATATTTATATTTAAATAAATATATAAATAAATATTTAATTTATATTTATATATTTAAATATAAACTCTTAAATATAAACACTTATATTTAAAATATTATATAGGCAGAATTACCAAGTAGCGTAGAATAAACTTGTGGGTAAAGATTATATTTAGTAGATACCACGCTTCCAGGAGAAGTCAGTATAATTCTCATTAACATTTTCTGCGCATGGAAAAAAGTTCATGTCTTCAAAGTCAACAAACCTAGGATTTCTTAGAAAAATCTTTGAGCTGAGAGTTCTTTTTATCTATTTAGTAAGACCTGTGATGGTAAAAATGTCAGATGATTCCAAATATCACAGCACTGCATAAAGCAGTTGTCTTATGAAAAGTCAGGTCCCAGAACGTCTAATGTGTCATGAACCTCAAACGTTACCTGAAATAATGCTCAGAAATGAAGAAAAAGAATAAATGCCAGCACTGATTGGTTGTATTCTCAGGCATCCAAATGTATTTTTCACCAGCATTACTAAATCACAAACTTTAAAACTTAGTAGTCTAGAAAAATAAGATGCAGTAAATGTACAACCTAAATACTAAGAGGCCATGGAAATTTGCAATGACTGTGAAAATTACCTGTCTGTATTTGTAGGGCTACTGGCCAAACCGAACGCACAGTAGTTGCTCTCTAATTTAGTGTTCAGAATCTTTTTCTTTGTACATTCTGGTCATTGAATAGTTATGCATTGTATTATTTGCTAGTCATAAATATTCTTCCTGTGTTAAACTTTAAACTGCTTGTATATGTGATCCAAATCAGATTTTAATCAAGCTCCCAAATGTGCAAATTTTATTCTTCAGAGTACTGTTCTAGTTGGTGCTCATGGTGCTCATGAGGAATCTGGTTCACAGAAACTTAAGAGCCTTGGCAAAGCCAGTTGCAAACCTTAGCTCTCATTATTAGATCTTCAGTCCTGCTGACAGCTGTGGTGTATTTGCTTATATCTATAAACATGTAAATGTTTATATTTGCTATAAGAATAGCTGCATACCTTTTCCATCTTTGTTTTGCTCAAATATATTTGTGAGAGCTATAATCTTACAGTGCTGTAAAATTACTGTCCCGTGAAGTAATAATAGTATTTGATTGACTGTAAAGACACATGAAAGGAAGCTGCATACAGTGATGTGTGCTATCAGCAAAGTTCTGGGTCAGCGAAGAAAAGTTTTTGGCAAATGGATTGAAATCAACAAATATAGACTGATGTAGAGATTACACTAAATTTCAAAACAAATATATTCCCTTTGTGTAAGAGATAATGGCTTAAAGGCTAAATAACTTCAAAAGGTGATATAATAAAACAATAAAGTATATTCCCATTTGTCACAGCTGAACATACCTCAACTCCTAGTTGCTGTTTAATATTCTAGTAGTACAGATTTTCTTGTAATTTTGATCAATTTTACAGAGTTAACTTCATGCTTTTATATACCAATCTGTCATTTTTTTTGGTATTTAGAGGTTATGTACTCAATAACATACTACCATAGCTTCTACATTTTGTTTTGTGTTTCTGGACAGCTTTAATTATGAAAATGTTTAACCAGCAAAACAAATTAACTTACAGATTACCTCAGTGTACAGATTCATACTGTTACATTAAGATCAGTTTCAGAGGTAAACAAACTTTCATCTCTCAATTCTAATATTCTAAAAACAACAGTCACATCAATATTTGTTCACAAACCTGTGTGAATAAAGATCTCAATTTTCAGTTTACTGTGCTTTACCAACTTTGGTGGGGGTTTGGGGTTCACAAGGAAGGAAGAAATAAGATGTGGTGAGCTTTCAGGAAGTGTTGTTACCAGTAGGCATTAAACTCCAAAATTTGTCTGTAATGCAGGTTGGTTGAACTGCCTTTTATGTTTAAGAAGTTATGTTTAAGAGATATATTTTTGAACAGTAATATTCAGAAACACAATACATTGTTACGTATCTAGCACTATGTATATGTATTGCTGTACACATAGGTATACACATGCATGTCATGTATATATTATACTTGTATTATAAATACATATGTACAAACATAGGTAGGGCCATATAGGAGGAAAAAGAAAAGCTCAATGCTCTTTTCTAAAAGAAGAGTACTTCTCAGTGCTAAGAAATGTAGTAGTGTTCTATTCATAGCAGTCTCTGACACAGCATTTAGCATGATCATACAGAGACATCGAGACATAACAAGTGAAATAACTGGAAAAATAAAGCACTACTGCCACAGACGTTATGCAATGTGGAGTAGTATGATCTTCTGTTTGTAGAGGATGTGGTCTGAAAGAATAGCAAATAGTCTGCAGGAGTTAGAGCAACTTTTTAAGGGTAGTATTACTCAGCAAGTTTTATATATATGAGTCAACACTTTTCCAGTTCTTTGGGGATTTCAGATGCTCAGTTTCAGCTGGCTCCAGGGTGTATACCATTTATGCATTTTGTTGCTTATGTTTTTATTTAAACTGATTAAAAGTTTTTTTCTGAGGGAAAAAAAAAAAGCAAACTAACAATAACGACTAGGTGATGCTTTGAACTATTTAACTTCTGGAGTTATAATAATTTAAAAAATAATGAAAACAAAAAAAATCTCCCATGGCAGAAATCTTACTACTCCCTGATAGTAAAGATTCTTTTCTGCTAAGCTGGTGAAGAAGAGAATGGCAAATTGTTCAATCAACTTTGCTGCAAAGAAAAACATAGCATCAGGCTACAGTCTCTTGCTTTGGACTCCACCATAATGAAGCAGTTTTGTTTCCTCAGAAATGCTGTTGCCTCTTGACACAAATGACTTTAGACAGCAACGCTTTTTGTGCCAAGTGTTTCCAGCAAGGATCAAGGAGCAGAGCATGTTGTCACTTGCTCTGTGATTTGTTCCTTTCCCCCTCTTCTTTATTATTTTATCAGGGCATACAGCCAAGGCCTGGGCAATTCGATGTTTCATAACCTCTCAGCTGTACTGCTCCTTTTTTCTCACCACACCCAGGTCCCATCTGTGCCTGTCCTAGCCCAGCTCATTAGCATCCACTGGGCCTGGCCTGGCAGCCATCCGCTGAGACCCGAGCCTCAGCATTTGCCCATACTTTAGACACGCTGCCAGGGGCTGTCTTCTCTGTAGCCGTGCCAAGGGCTTGCTGTACTCCTGGCCCATTCTGGTGGATCTCCTCAGCCCCAAGCCCACACCTCTGTGCCTGTCCCACATCTGAAGTAGTGCCATGAGCTGCACCTCTTCATTATGCTCTGGGTTCATTCTCATGGTCCTCCCTTGCCCCAGGTCTCCCTCCTTCATGCCTACCTTACCCCTGGAATCCTGCCCTAATATCTGCCTTCTTACCTCACCTGGTTCCCATCATCCTCCCAGCCCCTAAGCTTTACTCCTCTGTATCTGCTCAGACTCCAAAGCATCACTGTAGCAACAGCTCCTCGTTGCTGCCCTGCCTGTCCTACCACCTCTCTCAGCCCTGAACCCCCATGCTGCAGTCCCACTGGCACCACACCTCATCCCAGTACTCCAGGCTCTGTGCCTCCTGTCAATTTTGCCACTGCTGGTTAAATACAGCTTTTCAGAAGCCAGCATCACTTTTGCATGGATCCTTAAGCTTCACCTCTAGAGATCAGCATCCTGCTAATGGCAAAGCAGATGATGATTGTGCTCATCCCAAGTGTATGATTGAAAAGGGGTTGTATCTTATGGCTATTCTTCCTATCTTCCACTATCTCTTACCATGTCTCAGAGCAAGACAGGGAATTAATTTGTTTTTCTTTTTAAATTATTATTGTCAGCAAGCTGAATATATAAATGAAGTAATTTGATTTCTTTTTTTGTTTGCATCCATTTTGCATGCAGGATCTCTTGGATGTTTTAGTTTAACAAAGCTGAATATGTCTAATGAAATTATCTACTCAATGTTTGTTCAAGACATTTTCAGACTCATATAATCAGAAATAAATACCTACATTTGCTCACACAGCTGAACCAAACACCAACAAATTGAAAAAAAAAAAGCAAAGAAAAAAGTTGTTGAATAACTTCAATATAAAAAAATATGTTGTAAATTAAGAAGGGCTGGATCAGATAAAGAAATCATTATTTAACCAGCTTCACTTTAGGAGGGAAATCTATACATCATAACTACTGTTGCAGTGCCTCAAAAGTTATTATTATACTGTCTGTACTCTGAGGTATTGGTAAATAATAACCTAAGTATCTAACCCTGCATCAATATACAAAGCTCCCAAAATATTTGTGGCATTCTGACAAAGGTGTCTTCACCACTGTAGAGGTTCAGGCATGAGATCTGACAGCTACAGAATTAATGTTTGGAAACACCAGGAAAGACAGCAAATGTCAGCAGACAGTGTATCTTCTTATCTTGCTTTCACCTTTACTACCATGAGCAATGATGGAGAAGAATCATACTGAATGTCAGGTTTTGGTTTTGTCCTCAACCCTTACTGTTCTTTTGTTTAATATCTTACAATTATAGAATCCTTCTGTATAGAATGATTGAATTTTATCTGCTGCTATATTTTGCCATTGAAATAATGACAAGCAGTGAAGCTTATGAGATTTCTGAATTCATTCTGTCTGTATTGTGGTTAAGATATAGAGAAGGACAGCAAGAGGTTTTCTGAGGATTTGCTGCCCATATTCACAATGCCTGTTTCCTGTCCTCTCCCATTAATTTTGCTGCTGTAGACCTTAAAGCTTTTGTTTCTCACGTTGGAGTATTGAGACACCAGTTGTTTTGTTTTCTGTATTCCACTAAATTTAGTGTATGTCATGCAATGCATATTAACTGAGTCAAAAGAGGAATGAACAACTGCATGAAGAAAATTTTTCAGTTAGTATTAAAAAGTGCCTTCAGTGATCTCTGGAAGGAAGGAAGTGAGATTTACACATAAGGGTTTCCAAACAATGCAAACTTGCAACAAACATGAGTGTGAGCAATAATACCACTTCCTGCCAGTTATCAAAATTACTGATACTTCCAGAAATCTAGAGTTCTAGATAACTGAGTACCAGCATTGTGTCACAGAAATGCCTGCTGCAATAAAAAAGCAATCTGTATAAGGAAAGGCATGACGACTGGCTTGATTTACAAACACATTAACAGGAGAGCTTTCAATCTATGGTACAAAGAAAGAAAGACTCCTTGTCCATACTTGCAGCTTAGAATGTTTGGAAAATAAGTATCCCGATGTTTTTAATTTTAAACAAAGGCTTCAGGCACTCTGCAGTAATGAGACTTGAAACGTGGAGTACAGTTTGTTAATATGCATTAAAAGCTTGCAGTTACTTCCCACAGACCTGACCAGATGTCATTTAAGAGGCTGCACCTTGTTGTCCATGGCTGTAGCACTATTTATTTTGGACCACACCTCATGGTTCATAACCCTCCCAGAACAAGTGCGATAAGTAACGCAGACCACACATGCTAAAATTCTTTAGATTACAGCTGTTGCCCTTTTCAGAGCATCACAGACACATACAGTATGTTTCTCTTGGACTGTGTCATAGTGAGAGTGGAAGTTGCACTGTCCTGAGGAGAGCTGGCATGCAAAACTAGGTTTTTTCATGATTTAAAAAAATGTACATTCAAGGAAATCAGGCCCCGTTGTGACTCCCACTGATGTGAATGTTGAAATCTCATTTAGATAGCTGATTCCTCAGCAAAAGATATCACAGTTGAATGTTTTTATTCAGATTACATTATCTGAAACAAATACATTGTGGTTTGATGCTTCTTTCCATGGTACAAAATTGAACATTTTTTTTTTTTTTTAGTTTATCAGCTAGAAATAAGAGAACTGATGTACAGCGGCCACTATTTTTAGATCTTCAACCATCTTGTTACATGAGTACTAACAGTGTTATAACTTATACATATTTTTCTCATGTACTGTGGGATTTATGTTCATTCATAACAGACCACAGTCAAGTTAATATAATGAACAAAACCATGTGTGGCAAACATAGCTTGCCTTTTATACAGAGATCTGAGGGTGCTTTATAACAGCAGAAAAGCACTGCAACTTCCAGTTTACCAGGGAGTGGGACTGAGGCAAGGAGAGGTAAAGATATTTCTTTGACAACAGTTAGTGAGGTATGGAAGAAATAAAAACCTAAATGTTAGATCCATACATCTGACTTCAAGTCAAACAATCATATAGGAGCACGCTGTGAGTTCAAGTTGGTAGCACGACCAAGTGTGCTTCAAAATACTCCACTCTTGGTAATAGGAGCTAAACCTCTGCCAGACCTACAGATTTTGGTGATTTCAAAGAAAAGTCAGAAACAGAATAGAATCACCTCTTGCCATGAACTCTCTAGCTGCTTATAGTTCTACGTGTAGAACAAGATCACATTTTAAATCAGTTTGCTGTGGCATGTTGTTTTCTGAGCCAAGTGTTGACAGATAACAGCATTACTATTAGCTGCATAACTGATGATGTAAATGCAGAATTTTGAAGCATAAAGGTCAAAGGTTAATGGGGTAAAGAGTGGCATTTCGTGTGAATAAGACTTCGCATAATTAGCTCATAGATGTTAGTTCTTATGATGTCCACAAGTTCCCCTTACTGGTAGACAGGAAGGATCATGGGAATTCCCAGGCACATGCACATCCTTTGTGTTTTATAGGCTCCATCAAACAGCTAGCATTATCTGTAACTCCATGTTGTGCAAACATGCTACGTGAACAGGAAACCGTGTTATATTGCCATTGCTCAGAGCATTTCAAATTTTAGTCACTAGAAAGGAGGTCAACATCCGATTTTCAAAAAATATCTTTCCATGATGAAACATACGATGATTGCTGCAAAATGTTGTTTCCATAAATAGCTTCTCAAAAAGATATTTTTGTCTTCCATTAAGTATCACATATTACCTAATAGTTTACTTTGCTGTAATGGCACACAGTTGTTAGGAATACTGTAGCTCTTGTAGGAGCAGTAGTAAAATGGCAACTCTGTTTCACTGCATGAAAATTAATGAAGTACAGTAGCTATCTCATAACTTTATTGATAATTTGGTGGCTTAGGGATACTGTTGTTCTGTTGTTTAATCTGTTTAATGTTCCTGGGTTTATGTAAATGTTATAAAAATAATACTGCAACAATGCCTAGACATTAATGTACATCTTTCTTTATATAGGTCTGAACATCTTCTACAAAAGTAATGCCGTATCTCATTTTATGTAATACTACAGAAATGCTATACACAATAATATTGCACATTGATATATTATTATTATTGCAAATGATGCTGCATCGGCATCCTGTAATAAGCATTATCACCGCAGTGAATTAGTTGTTATTACAGAAGCTTTATTACTTGAAAGGAAATCTTAGAAGTGAGATTTAAACCTAATCTTAGATACGGAACATAATTAACTTCGATACTGTAAGATACGTAGTAAGTACACACTGCTATCAGTGGAAACATTGCTGCAAAATGCTTTAAAATCATATAACGCTATAAACCAATACCTTAAGTAGCAAGAGGCAAATGGCTGGAGCCCTGAAGAGTATGGCTGATCAATGACATGGAGCTGCCAGGCTCCTGTTTTTAGCGTCCAACTGCTCTAACTAGCTGAATTTCATGAGTATGTGCAGAATAAGTTGTTTCAAGACAGAGTCTGACATATAACATGTAATGATATATTTTACTTTACTTTCTTGTGATAGGAGAAATTAAAATGTCACGGAAAAGACTTCATGATTCGTGGTTCTTCACTCTGAAATGGTAGCATATAATGTTGGATTGTTAATAGAGTTTGTATTACTTCTTTACCTATACAACATTAAATTAGGGTTTGCAGAAGTTGACCATAGTTCTTTGCAAGTATTTTGGCTACCTGACTCATCCTGAAAACAGCTGTGCCTATAGGGGTTACTACATAATTTCTATGAGTTAGAGCCAGTCATATGTGAGAGTTTCTCATCTGTGATACTGGTGCTGATTCAGTATAACTTTAGTGAGTATGAATAAACTGTATGTGTAATGATGCCATCATACATTCTGTAGCACTGTCAGATTGCTGGTTCCATGGCTGCCTCCTGCTCATTGTTGATTTTCTTCTCATGAGTAATTAAAGTGAAACTTTAATTGAGCAGGTAATTTATGAGAAGTCTTGACTTATTATAGTGAAGACTACAAAGTGGACTAATAACTTGTGTAAATTTCACCGCTGGCTGCCTGTGTTGTGTCTGGGAGTGTTAGTTTGGGTAAGTTTGAACAGACTAATGACTTCTCTGTATAAAACCTGTTATTTTTAAGAGGGAAAAAAAATACGGAAATATATGCTGCTGACCCAGCCTTACTATGCAGTAAAAAGAAATACTTTTAAAAAGACAACCATCAAACATAGATAGAATTGTATATGCTTTTAAAGATGTGTACAACAAATGTCTAGACAGAGTAAGCCCATAAAATTAGTCTTAGTCACAAATGAAATGAGTGGAAAGCAGTTCCTGAAAGTCCAAAATTAAAATAAACAACAAAATGGCACTCAGGCCATTCAGATGATCCTGTAAACAAAAGGGTGCTCTGTGTCTAGGTTTGCTGTCTGGAGTTCACAGTCTTTTCTGCGCTGAAGTCAAAGATCAGGGCTGACTGAGAGTGACATCCTGTGGGGAAAACTGTGGCAGCAGCAGCTGTTGGACTTAGTGGGACTTAACCCATGGGTGTCCTACATTTTGGTTTGCTGGGCTGCGTGGAGTGGAGCAGAATTGTCTTGGGTTGCATATAAATATATTTGATGTAGATAAGTAGAAAAACTTTTTGATATATTTTTAATCAAAATGTAAAAAACAAAGAGTGACAAACATGAAACTAGTAGGATATTTCACTTTGTTTTTGCAAAACTAATGTGTCAGTGTCTGGTTCAGTGGAAGTGACTGCAATTCTTAGTGAATTCCTTATTCCCATTCCCAAATTCCTTTATCAAAATGGAAAGCAAGGTTGCATATTTTTCAGCATTCACAGGACTGTATTTAGACAATATGTTTAAATATATGAAATTATTTGCCATAACTTGAGCTTTCCATCATTTAAGATTCATTTTGAATACTACTATGGTTTGAAACATAGCACAGATAAGCTGATTTTCATTTTTTTTCATTAAACATGAAAAGATGCATGTTTAATTCATTTAAATGAGTGGTCAAATCCACAAAACATGCTAAATCTGTGAGAAATTTTTCATCTTCAGTTTCTGGCACAAATTTTCCTTCTGATTCTATAAATGACTTGATTTCATTTTGCAAACCATAAAATCTTTTTAGCATTTTACCGCAACTTAGCCACCTTCCTTCAGAAAAGTAAATGATGTCCCTAAAATCAGCATCCGTACTTTTAAGGAGCTCCTGGAATTTGTGATGATTCAGTCCCTTGAACTTTATAAAATTCACAGCTTTGATGACAATTTGCATGGCATCGTACATTTTTAAAGCTTCTGTGCACAACTTTTCTTGAGATACAGTGCAGTGACATTTCATCAAATGTGAGTTGCTAGTGGCAATTGCATTGTCTTCTATTAATTATACAAGTCTCTCTTGTTTACCAACCATTGCCAAGGTGCCATGAGCAGCAATATAAAAAGCATGTTGCCCTAGACTCCACTCAATTAATGGAATGCTCTCATCATTTTCACTCAGATCTAGACCTGACTACATTGATCACAAAAATTTCTTCGAACTCTACGCAGTTCAGACTGATGCCTACCTTCCTATTTAGGTTTATCCCAGGTTATTATTCTCTGTTTCCCTTGCTGCTCTCTAGAAAGCCATCTGTCCTACCTTCCATTCACGTATTTTACAGAACAAGCCAGTCCTTACTTTTTGATATCTCTGAAACTCAGCCAGTTCCCTTCCCTGGTTTTGCCAATTGATATGAAGAGCAATGTGTGAACTTCTCTTTCTCTGTATTTGTCCACTCAGGTATGGTGGCATGTCTGCCCTCATGGTTGGAGAGGAACAATAACAGTCCTGCACAACAGACATATTTCCAAACTAAGCACTTTCCTCTTATGCCACCTGGGCCGTTCACCAGTTAGAACATTTATTAAGTGCACTGTAATTCTGACATTCCACAGAGCTGCAGCTCTAGTGCCTTTTCTTGTCAGGGCTTGTATATGAAGTACCACCTAGTCCCTAAACAGTTCTCTTGCCCTTGAAATGACTTGGCTCTGAGGTTTATCAGCTCCAGCTCAGCAAACACGCTCAAAACTTTCCTAGGGTCAGACTGTACCCTAGCTTGTGTATTGACAATACTGAAAGGGCTCTTTGTGCAGATCTCTGCTTCCTTATGCGGAAACTGGAACGACTTAACTTTGTGGTGTTATGTTCCTTTCTTGAATGATTCATGTGGTTAGTCAATCACAGGAGGGGTGATCATTAATGGCAGCAAGCTAAAGCTATGTAGCTGGGCTGTAAGAGAGCCACAATCTGTTCTTCTGAATCCCTGACTAATGTACTTAGTAATCAACATCCTGAATTAGAAATAGAGCACTTGAGATATCCATGAGAAGCTGCAATGGATGTTCATTGGAAACTGGAAATAATAGAGTATATGCCTTATTGATTAATTATTAGCTTGTTAAATCCATGTGATTATTAAGACTGAGATATGAAACATCTCCAGAGAGAGACATTAAATGACAGGGAAGAAAAAAAAAGTGTTTAATATTTATTTTATCTTTTGTGCATTTTCATTCATGATTATCTGGGTAACATAGAGTAGCTTGTTGCTTATCTGTAAGCATATTCTTTTATAGATTTGCCAGGGGAGATTTCACTGATGAGGAAACAAAAGCTGACATGGAGCTCCATAACAACACTACACGAAATCCTCAAAAGGGTTGGATTCTCAAATACATATACAGTGCTCTGCCATCCAGTGGAGAAACTAACAGCACGAGCAAGTTGATCAGAGACCTGGTAGGGTGATTGCAGTTGTTAGCTGGGCCGGAGTGCAACAGGACACTTTCAAGTGAGCACTGTGGAAGTTTGCTGAGAGCAGTGGGAAGGTGATACTCTGGCTGTGAAAGGCAGTGGTATTAGCAGACCCAGATTCTTTTACTCTTTTCTCACAATCTTAATCTTTATGCCCATTCAGGACTTCTGTTATTGCTTGCTTAATCCCCACATAGTTTTCATGCATCTCAGATCTACTCTCATCTTTCCTGGCCAGCTGTACACTTCTCTAACCTACAGCTGACCTCTCCTAGCTTTCAGGGTCTTTTTTTGTCCTAACCTCACCTCTCTTTTCCAGCTATCTCCTCCTGGCTTTCACACTCATTTCTACCTTTTATCCTGCATGCTGTCCTCTCTCTGGCTGTCATCCTGCCATTTCCCTGCCATCACTGTCTCCTATTTTGCTATAAGGCTTCTAGTGTCTTTGCTGAGCCAGTCCTGGCTTTCAGGCAGTCACAGCCACTGGCTGTGGCTCGACAGAGGCATAATGATCCACTGTGTAGTTAGATGGTTTAATGAGCTTTCCTGATGCTGGCCTTTATGAATCTTATGATCCTTCTCAGAGAACCCCCAGGCCCTGATTTCCTTACCAAGGTATTCCTTATCTTCTGCAAGAGGCTGTTTACTGCCACCAACTCCTCCTTTTGTTTTCTTTGCATTCATCTCAGAATCTTTCTTGTCTGCTGTGACTGAACGCCATCAAGACAGTCTCTGAGACAAAAAAAACAGTGAAAGTATGTGGCAGATCAAAAGCAGGTTTCATGGTAGTCTGATTGTATCAAGCAGAGAAGGAATATGCAGTCCAGACAGTCTTCAGACTGCTTAGCTTCTTTATGGAATTCAGCAAGTTGACTGAGGCAGCAGTGTGATATTTCAGTCATTTGGGCAAATGTGGATGAAGTTTCTCAGACGTGAGAAGAAGCAGAAAGCACTTCTTGTCCATTTGAAATCTCTGGTCCAAATAATTTATAAGAATTTGTTTACTATTACTCAGAAAGGACACTGCATTTATTTAATACAGATACAAATAAAATATCGGCCTTTCTGCTTTCATTCTTAGAAATGACTGAATAGTTTGGGATGAAACTGGCCAAAAATCTTTAGCATTCACCATGAGAAATTTCAGACAGAATGATTGAAGTGAACAATGGTCGTAAATAACATGTTTTAGAGTAGAAATCGTCAGAAAACCTCACAAACAGCTTAAACACAGGAGGTAGCAGTACATTGAGTCTTTAGGTGTTTTAGTTCTGGAATTCCATAGCTGTGCAAGAAGAACAGTGTCTGCTTGTTAAACTACTATACATAAGCACCTTCTCTAATTAGACAGAATATGTTTGCTTTTTGGGTTTGCTTTCTCAGTTGCTGTGTCCTGATGCATTAGAGAGATGGGTCTCAGTGTCCTGTCTGACCCAGAAGGGGATACTGACAGGGGGAGTCATCTCACTTAACCAGTTTAGCCAGGCACTGTCATGCTCTCATTTAAAACCTTCCTCTCCTAGTCCACATTCCTGCCTCAGTTTTAACCAGGTAGGTTTCTTGGTAAGGAAGAGGAGCTTTAAATGCAGGCGTCATCAGGACTCATTCTCTGTGAATAAACATTGCCCTCATAAGGAATAACAACAAGAACCTTGTGATTAAAGCAGAGGCTTGGAGTTAGGAAGCTGGAGTTTGTCTGTTTTTCTTCTTTATATAGTCTAAGTGACTTTGTGACAAACCCTTGAATTAAAATCAGATAGAACTGCCTGTGAGTTTTCAGTATTTCTCTTGCTGATGTTGATGAAATTGTCTGAAGCTCTTAAAAACTGAGTAATTTTGAAAATGTAAATGATAATCTCCTTTCCCTTAGTTTCCCCATCACAGCATACCAAGCAGTTTGAGTATTTATTGTTGTAATTCACAAGTAGATCACTGTGAGTTCCTGGATACATTCCCATGTGTGAATTAAGATCCTAAGTATTTTATGCCTTTACAGGAAGCATTGTATACACCAGAGAGCGGTGAAGGCAAACACACCATACAAATCTCCCAGCAAAGTGTCTGTGGTAGGATACAGGACTTAAATGTAGTGTGTTACGGAGGTCAGTGTCATGTGTGTGTAGACCAGGAGAAGGAGACCAAAGGCTCCAACTTAGCTTCTCACCAGAGGACAAGCCAGTCTAGCCAAGTCATTAGTGCTCTCATAAAGGGAACAATTCTGCTCTCATGAAGGGAGTGTTTTCCCCAAACTCTATTATTTTATCTTCTTTCTATTTAGGTTAAACTGGGAATGTCTCACACAATGTCAGTTCTAAAACTCCTTACTCCCAAATGAGTGCTCAAACTACTGAGCTGCAGAACCAGCCTCTGCCTGGGCCATTTGGCCTTCTGCAGGATTGGATAAATAGCAGTTTTCAGTATTAGACTTTGTACGTGGACTTTTAAACCTCCCTTCATATCTGAGCCCTGCTTCCCGGGATTCTCCTGGACTGTAACGTAAAAACCTTCCTTTGCCAGGATTTGCTGCTGGCAGCGTCAGGGCCTGGGCAGCGCCGCGCTGACTGCGGAGCGGGGGCACAGCGCCACCTAGCGGCACGCGCTGACATTACCCGCCTGCACTCCGCCAAGGAATGGTTCCTTTGAACGCCATCGAAATTCAGACACAAAAACAAACAAAAACAGCTAAAATATTTTATTTGTGTATTTATTTTTAATCCTGTTCCAATCCAGATGTATTTTCTATCATGTATAAGTTTTCCTTGACTGATTGAAAGAGAACACAAATCTTGGATCTGCTCGGTAAAAGCAGGCCTTGCTCCCCATTCTGGTGCTCTCCCATGAACTTCAGCTGCTTGGCATCCGCGTGTCATTAAAATCTTTGTTCCTCTTGCTGTTTTCCTTTATGCACACTAAGAATGTAACGCAGAGCTCAAGGAGAATCCTTCAGAAAGGCACAGGCCAGCAATGGCAGCCTGTAGCAGCTGCTGGTGACAGTGGGCCATCAACTCCAGCATCAGCCTTAGCGTTCTTTCAGAGGGATCTTTCTTAATCGTAGGAGGGGGTTATTCCTTGTGTCTGAGCTACAAGTTAGTAACGCTTCTGCTGTTTTTCTATTTGTCCCTTCCAGAAAAAAAGAGCTTCACATAACTTTCACATTTGCATTTTGAGGGAAAATGCCTTCTTTTTTTCATTTCTTTTTAAAGTGCAACAGTGCAAAGCGAAGGAAAAGTTATTTGTCCACTGAGAATCTACAGCCAGAAAATTACTTTTGCAACGCAGTATCATTACATGTTAATATTTTATTCAAAGTTTCACACAAATTATGAAAACTGTACAAAGTGATGAACAATGAACATTCAAAGGTACAATGCAGATGAAGACAAGGGCCATGAGCTGGCTGGAAATTGAGAGGTTTGGAAATCCTTTGCAGAACAGGGTTTTAAGAAACCTTTACATGATGTTTTAAAATATAAATCTGGATTGTACTGAGGTCTGTTAAATCAGTAAAAGTGAATTGAAGAGACACTGCACAGGTAGGTTAACTTATTCTATGGAAATGTATTTATTTCCAGTTAGCTTAGAAGGAGCCTGCAATGCGCTGCGGCACAGGTCTATTCTTTAAGCAACCAATCAATCAATCGCTACCTGTTCCTGGTATCGGCACTTCCATCAGCGCCACTTTGCCACCACCATTTTATTCTGCGTTTTCACCCCAGCAGTGAAGTCTTCTTTTTTCTGGGCAAAGCCAGCCCTGCGTTCTGCCTTCTGTACGAGACACACTTCTTCGACAGCTCTTCAGGACTGCTCCAATTTAATTCCATTTTCTTGCAGTTGCTGATTTTCTGTTCGTGGGAGAACACATTTTTCAGCTGACCAACGCGGTCGGGAAGCAACGACGTACCTTCACCGTCTTCTCAAAGTGCAATATCGGCTCTGTCTATTTTACACCGATCGCAAACTTTCATCTCTTTCAGGGCGCGGACGCAGCTCACGCGCACACGCAGCGGACGGCTCCCCGAGCCCCGCTCGGCACGGCCGCTCCCGCCGCCCGCAGCAGCTCAGCCCCATCCCGCAGCTCCGAGCTCCGCCCGCGCTTCCGCCGCGCGCCCTTCGGACCGAGCCGCACTCGTGCCGCGGCGAGAGAAGATGCCGCCCGCGCGGCTGCGGCGGGACGGGGCGGCGGCGCCCATCCGCGGCGGCGGGAGGAGCTACCCGAGGTGCCGCTGCCCGGCCGGGGCGCTCCTCCCGGCGGGCCCGGCCCCGCAGCCCGTCGAGCCGTCCCCTAGCGAGCGCCCGTCGCCGCCGCGCCGGCTGCCCACCGGGACCCGGCGCCACGCTGCCGGGCGGCAGGGAACATGGCGCTGCGAGCGGAGCGGCGGCAGGTGAGTCGCGGCCGGCCGGACGGGAGCGGCTGGTGAGGGGGACTGGGCCTCTGGGTCGGGGGCAAAGAGCTGCCGAGCGGCCCCGTTCCTGGGAGCTAGCGGGCGTCTGGCAGTGACTGCAGGGCTGCGCTTGCAGAAAATCTGTGACGTTCGAAACTTCGCTTTCACAGGTGTTTCGTTTGTTTTTCTTTCATTTTAGGAATCTGGAGATCGTGTTTCTGAACTAAGGGAATGGAGGCCGGTCATATCTAGAAAGTGCACAGACCCTCTCTGGCTGCTCCTCTTCTTCCTTTTCTGGGCCGGTTTGGTAAGCGTGCGTTTCCCTGGGAGACACAGTTCGCTGATGGCGCGGGGCGCGGGGCGCGGTGTGGGGCCGGGCTGCGCCGTAACGAGCCGCACAGGTTCGGGCAGGGCTGATGAGTGGGAGCTTCCTTGCGAGAACGAGTTCGGGCTCTGTTTGGACTCTGATTACTTCTTCTCTAACTCTGTGCAGTCTTTCTCTTGCGCCGTGTCTCTCTTCTGGTGAATCAGTTCACTATCTGTCCTGTGCCCAGGACAGCATGCAGGTTTTTTAGGAGCAGGTTTTGTGTTTGTAAGCATGAAAGATTTTCATGACATCTCTGAGCCTACTGAGGAATGAATATGCTATTGATCAGTTTTGGATTGAATTCCTAAGAGCTCTTTTGATGGAAGCTAATGCAGAAGGATGTATGTGCATCCCGAGCTCTGTGTAAGCTGAATTTTGCACCTGGGGCAAGGATTCTGGATTTGTGTTTTCTTTGAATGTTCTTATTGCTCAGTTTCTGTGAAATAGATTTAGTGCATAGATAGCTTTGTTTTCTTTTGTTTGATGTGAGTTTTTAAAGATTACATGAAAAAGGTGACACGGATTTATTCCCACAGTGGAAAAGAAATGAAACCACGTGAGTGGTTCTGTGTAAGTGTATATTGCTGGTGCATGGAGATGGACACGCCTCCCAGCAGTCACTCAGCCATCTCTTAGTTGGAATATTTATGGTTGCTATCCAGCCTTCTGCACTTAAAAATGATACATGCACACAGTGTTTGCCATACTGATGGCAGTAGACATGCAACTTCCCTCTTTAGAAGGTTTGTCAGATTTTTTTTTTTTTTGAAAGTCCATTTAAGTAGAGTTACAGTGTCAGCTCTTTTTTTCCTTTGAAAACTATTTGATTTTTCAACATTTTTTCTATGTAAATAAATAGGATCTGAAAATAATTTATTATAACTGGAATCACATGCACAAGTAGTACGTCAGCTTTAACGATGGCATCTCTGTAAAAATCATCATGTTAAGACAGTGTCAATGTGCAAACATAATTATAAATAGCATTATTTGAATAATTACACTGTAAACACAGGCACAGATGAGAATACGTTGAGGACCAAGGAAGTACATACTTACTCATGTATGAGACTCAGTTTTTGCCTAGATACTATCTTTAGACACTAGTTAAAAGTAGAATAACAAAGGTACAGACCTTAATTAGTAAAGCTGTTGTGCTGGATCTGATATGTAAAACCTCTCTCCAGAACAGCTAGTATTCAACTGCTCTGTGCAGGGTGGTGGTGGTTAATGTGGGCTGAGAAGACTTGCAGCTGCCAGCAATTTGCACGTAGCCACTGAGCCAAGAGCTTTGTCCTTGGTATATGCGAAATGTGGTTTGCTCTCCGTGGGACAGGGGGATGATTAAATCACCAAGTTCTCCAATGGGTGGAGTGCTATAAATAAGCTGTGGGGAAAAGTGCTCAAGACTTTACTGGCTTCACAGAAGAATTACTGCTTCTTGGCTTTAAAAGGGCGTTTTGGCCCTGATTACTTGGGCAGAGTTTATGCTGCGTTCCTAGGCAGAGTGTCTTATGCTGACCAAGTAAGTGTTGCTGCAGCTCAGCCAGCAGGGATGCTGCCTCTTAGGTTTACTTGGAGCTCACCTTTGGTGCTGGGGCTTTGGTAGAACAGAGTATCTAAAAGCTCAGTGCAGTAACAGCCAGGTCCACAATGTGGCTCTCTTGAGGTTTTTCAAATGCAGTCAAGAATACATATTCATGAAATTTCAGCTAATCTGCATTTTAACTATACTTGCTTTTTAAGTATGCCTTTGGTTAAATTCAGTATTTCAGCAGATGTGTTGTGCAGGTGTGGTTTGAGGGGCACTCTGAAAATTGAGAAGCAGGGGCTGCATAGGAAAAGTTGCTTCCTGGGTGACCTTGCCCAGTAACACGCAGAAGCTTTGGCACAAGTGGGGTTTAGAACTTTACTGCTGCTTTCTAAGTATTTTAATCTGATCCTGTCTTTTTTCTTCTGTGATATTCTGCTAAATTATTTGGGGTGCTTTCTGGAAGACAAGAAGGAAGTCTAAGGAGACAATAGGGCTGAACTTGTGCTTGTGACTTGCTCTGGCTTTGTGCAGAGGGGTGAATTTTAGATTTAAAGGTTTGTGTTCACAAGACAAAAATAGTCAAGTTGAAAGGAATATTTATTCATTGGGAGGGAAAAGCTGTCATAGCATGATTTCACATGGAAAAACCTGTTTTCATAGATGTTTGTAACTGGCTACGCCGTGATGGCTGGTGCTGCAGAAAGACTTGTGCTTGGGTATGACAGCTTTGGGAACGTATGTGGTAGGAAGAATGTTCCTGTAAAAGGGGTGCCTCTTTCTGGAAAGGACATGACTAATAAAAAGTAAGTACCTCAGATAATGTGTAATTAAAGGTACCGTTCTTTAACTGCACCTACCTTCAGGAATATACATCATCTAGCTGTCAATCACATGCATGTGTATGTGCATACTTCAACTAAAAGGCAAATAAAATGGTGTGGGAATGGTGCAAAACAGTGAGCAAAGTGAAAATTTAAGCGGAATTTGAAAATGCGTGCATGACTTTGTTCTGCTTTGTGATGATTTCTTCTTAAGTAGGATGTTAGGACTTCTGCCAAACCAGCAGTTGTTGGACAGTGTGGACAAATCTTTGTATTTATGGAAGTTAAATGTTGAGGCTATCTGTCATTCTGGAAAATTCCATGCAAGAGAACTAATGCTTGTAGAGGGGCACCCACCTTGGTAGCTTCTGATCCTATTAAAGAAATGAAGTTCAAAAATAGAGCATGTTCTCAAATTGCTTCTTAACTTTTGGCTTCAAAATCCATTTGTTTCATTGTAAGTGGAAAAAGTTTCATTTGCTTTATAGCACTTTAAAAAGATGGAAAGAAGGCTCAGAATTTAAACCTATGAAAACCAGGAGGCTTGTTTTTTGAAACGAGGATCTTTCTGTCTTTCCAGGTATGTGTTCTTTCTGAATTCATGCAGCCCGGAAATGCAAAGCCTCAAAATCAGTTCAGTTTCCTTGTGCGTGTCTAGTTGTCCACAAGAGCAGCTCAACTCTTTGGAAGACCTCCAGAGTTTTGCAAGGAACAATGGTGTGCAACAGGGAATATGAGTATCTAATGTATCTGTAGAACAGTTGAGAAACTTTCACTTTATTATTCTTATGTTTGCTACACTAGGGAGTCATTTCTGACCGTCAGCTTCCTGAACAGTCCATAGCAACCAAAAATAAACCCCCATCTCTGCTTTATTTCAAAGCCATTACAATTTACAATCATTTCTTAATATGGTACAGCTCTCTTATGCAGATTGAAAAATTGTTGATTGATTCCTGGACAAGTCTGAGGTTATCCAGCAGAAAGCTGGCTGCTGAAGGTGGCAGTGGGTGAACAGAGCTCATGTGCTATTTGAGAAACCTGTCTAACTGGTTCTTTTCAATTTGATTAAAGCTGTAGTAGAACTACTAATTCCTGAGGTGTACTGGCAGTGTTATCCATTTTGACATCAGAGCCCAAAGTTTAGTATTCTGCGTAGGACTTTTTTTTTTCTGCCATTTGAAGATGAATACAATGTTAGGAGTAGCTGTTGTGCGAAGGAGACAGCTCCAGTTTGTTCATTTCCAACAGATAAATGAAGTAACCTGTGGCCTAGCCCTTATTCCATAGCATACCCGTAAACTGCAGTCCATACAGATAGCTGTGGCTCTTTTTACTGGATGTCCATTATTTTTCATTTTGTTGAATGTTTTGACAAGAGTTTCTATTTAAGCTGGCAACATTTGTTTTAATTTCATTTTAGGATACTTTGTCATTATTTAGTTATGTACAGAAAGCCCTAAACCCCTGTAATATATAAGTAGTTTCAGTGCAACTGAATAAAATTGCATGAATTTCCATCCATGTGCTAAAACTGCTCGCATGTTTATGTCAAGGGAGAGGGCAGTATTGCATTTTGAATGGCTTGAATGCAGACAGCATTTCTTTCCTAGCAGTGTGACGTAACAGAGCAGAGTATTGTTAGCACAGTACCTGGCACTGTTCAGTCCAGAGAGTAGGAAATGTTAAGCTTCTGGATAGATACATATTGTGCTCTAAATTATGAGGGTCCTATTCCATTGTGCTGTGTGTCAGTTTAGATTTTTGTGTTGTCTTAAGGAATAAAGGTTCAGAGAAGTGTTGTACCATGGAACAAACAATGTGCTAATCCTTCATGAAGGTTAGTGAATGGTAGTTACAGTTAAGTCTAGAAGACAGAAGATCCCATCCATAGATGTTGCTATAGATTTACCTGGTAGCTAATTTATTTTATGTTCCTACTGGAATATCAGTGATGAATGTGGCCTGCTAAGGGATCAAAGCAGAAGCGTAAACAAAACTTAGAGTATTCTTCTCCAGAACTGTAACTAATATTAATTTCCCATTTCTTTTATTTCTTAGGTTCTTGTCTTTGTATTTACAATCTGAGCATTTCCAGTTACACATTACATCCAAAGGCAGCTGAGCTATGTCCCACGCTGCCCGTTCCACCAAGGTAAGAAGAGCTGGATGCTTTACAACACCCTGATGTCTGCATAGTTTATTAAGGATTCTTAGTTCCTCACATTCTGTAGATGACACCATGTAAAATCAGAATGGTTGTGCATTGTTTATTTTTGTACCTGTATCTTTATGGATTTCTATGTGTGCCTGAGAACACGCCTGTGTCCTGTCCTGAAGTGAGCAAGGACTGCATTCTCTCTGTTCCTCTACCCTATAGAGATGTTTTCTCTCCAAATCAGGGCAGAGCACTCCACATCAGAAGTGACTTATTTTCTGCACAAAATTTTTGCTCTCTCCCTTAGTGCTAAGAAAAGGAGCTGTGCTCTCAGAACTCTGTTATTATCCTGAACCCAGAAATTACTTGTAAGAGTTATTTCATGGCCAGCTGGCTTGAAGCACAGAGGTCTGTGGACAGCAAGGTCTAATATTTTCCAGCATGTTAAGTGTGGATATATTGACTTAGTTGTATATTTTTATTTATTATGAGTTAGTGAGTCAAAATCCTTGAAACCACTATTTAAAATTCCACTTTATGAAAATACAATAAAGAATTGGAATCTCCATGTTTGCAGAGATAAGTCATCTACTGCTCCAATGAGAAAATAGAAGGTGAAGCACCAGGAGGGAGCAGGGGACACATGAAGCTGTTACCATCACAGTGGGTCAAAGGAAGACATGCAAACTGATGAAAAATGTGGCATATTTGACTTTTTAGGCCTTTTCTTATTAGGCAAGGAACTCAGCATATTCATGTTGCACAGTAGTATTTCATCGTAGAAGCAAAGCTAGTCAGAGAAGTTTTGATGTGTTGATGAACAAACCTCTCCACTTAGGTATGAATGTGTCTTTGATGCAGTGCAGCCTTGCCGGGGTGGAACAATGAATATATTCAATAAGCTAGCTGGAAGAAGCAAACAGTTTTATATGTAGATATCTGGTGGTGTTACATGTACCTTACAAGCACTGTTTTGGAGCAGGTTTTAGAATATTTAAATATCCTCAAAATGATATGAAATGTTCAGTTTAGAATTACAATGAAGTTTACAGCCATGCTCTCATGAATTAAGATTTTATATAAAGATATGGGATCAGAATGAGTGAAGCCAGGCTAGAATAGAATAGGAACTATGTGCTGATGGTGAGTGAGATAGTAATCCACTTTTTTCCCCTTGTTGGTCTTGAATTGATGTTCTCACCCAGCATTGCAGGCATGGTGCCACCAAGAGTTTATTTTGCAGATGAAAAATGACACCACTGCCTGAGCATTTGTAAGAGACTGCTCCTGTGCCCAGAGCCCAGTCCTGCTGGGTCAGACTCCGTGTGTATTTTGGAGGCAGGGAGGGGGACTGGTGGGCTGCAGATGGTGGCTATCAGCTGCTGCAGCACTGTGCTTGGGGTGCTGCAGAGGTCTCAAATCTCTGTGGGTTTGAAAATGTTTGTCCAGTAATGAAATCATTTTTCTCTATCTTTGTTTTTAACCTTCCAGTAAATCTTTTCCATTATTTAATCGGTGTGTTCCACAACATGTTGAATGCTATTCCAAATATGCATCTGTCTTAATAAATATGGTTAATGAAATGGATGTTTTTCACCGAATTCTGAGTGGAATATTGGCAGGAAGAGATACTGTGATAGGACTGAGTGTTCTTGCACTAGGTAAGGTTGCAAATAAAGAATGAGGTGGTAAATAGAAAGTTAATAGTAATATTCAATTAAAATGTGAAGTTCAAAATGCTTTTGTTAGTTTTTTATTGTTTAATTTAATATATTGATCTTCAGATTTTTCTGGACAGATTCATTCTCAAGAAAGAATTGGGTTTTTTGTTATGATTAATGTAATAGACTAAAATACACATGTGGTATGTCTTTTCAGGGGACAGAGGAGCCATTGATAAAAAAGAATAATGCCATTAACATTAATGTTTTGATTTTTAACTTTCATATCCCTCTTAAAAGTAAAAGCTTGAAATTCTAATAGAACGTTTAGCTTACCTGTAAAGTAAGTAAAGAGTTAAGTTAAATGGGTGGTGACACTCATAATAAACTTACTTTGTGTATTTTTCAGCTTTCTCTTTTATAGTGGTTTTGACCTTCAGATTCATTCGGACGCTTCTGGTCCATACTTTGATTGCACTGGTTGTGTTTGGGTTGTTATGTAAGTATACCTTTTATGTAAGCTATACCTTATATAAGTTTACCTTTTAGCATCCACTAAATGGGGCCATCTCACTGAACTGATGGAGAGGCAGCTGAACAAACAGCTGTCCCTTTCTTGGAGGCCGTCCTTCGTAACCACAGCCATTTCCAAGCAGAGTGCTGCCTGCTTTGGGGTGCCAGCATCTGGCATACTGTTCTAGCTGTTGAGTGTTGGGATGGTTATCAGTTTTAATCATGTCTGGAAATGACATTTCTTTTGGCTGTTGCATGCAGCTATGGAAATGCTGCTGTTTCACAAGAAAGTGTAGTGAAGTTTTACATTGTCTGCTTTGGAAAGGAAGAACTGTGGGAGTGTGTCCAATTAAAGCTTGCCATTCTGTAGCAGCTTCTTATTTCCTCAACAAAATTACATGGCTGAGTTTTAGAATAGCTGCAAGTAAACCGAATCATCTGTTGGGCTTGTACTTCAGTCTAAGAGACCATGATGTGAATTTTCTCTGTGATCACTGACATTGCGCCTTTCCTACATGATAGCTCCTGATCAGAGCTGGGGATGGGCACAGGGGCTGTGGGGAGGCAGCCTGGAGAGGTGCTGCCTGCCTTCATGCTGCTTGTTTTTTGCAGTTGTCTCGAGTGTCCTCTGGTGGCTCTACTACGACTACAGGAATGATCCCAGCACTGAACTGGAAACAGAAAAGGAGAATGTAAAATTTCTGTTTGGATATGCCATCTTCTCTACAGCAGTTACAGTAAGTAGTATTTTACAGCAAGCAGTGATTGGGCTGTGGCTTGAAAACTTGAACTGCGATGGTTTTGTGACAATAAGAATAATCCCGTAATTCTTTCAGATTCGAAAAGCAGAATAAATATTTGCTTATAGTCTTTTATATAGTTTTGTATCTTCATTATGAAGCTCATTGATCTGCTCTGGGCTCTGCCACGCTTCAGCTCTATATAAACAGTATTGTCATCAGTTTTGTAGAAATGCAGTTGTGTTCCATCCCTGTTGCCCTGTGCATCAGCTAGCTAGGAGAATCATGGGTGAGCAGAGAGGCACTGGCTCCTTGTGAGCACAACCTGTACATTCAGCCCACCCTGACAGTTGAAGAGAGGAGTGGCTTTGTTACACAATGGGAGGGGCAGGCAGAGCACAGGCAGCAGTGCCTCTGCCTCACACCACAGGGTGAAATTCTGCTTTTCTCTCATTTCCCATGTTTTTCAACAGAAAGCCTGAATCTGTCTTGCAACTTTTGAAGAGAGTTTCTCATTGTGATGCAGTGTAAAAGGAGTCATTGCTCAGTCTGAGTGTACAATCTGTAGTTTGTGAAATGTTTGTCAAGAAGATGGCATCTCTGTTTTCTTAAAGCAGATTAGGATCCATAGGTTGGGATTCACTGCATGTGAACAGTCTGATGCTTGATGGGTGAAAATAAAAATGTTATAGATCAGATTTTTTCATATTCTCTGTAAGTTATCAACAATGACCTTCTAACTCTTGTTAATAAAAGAGTAGGAAGGGTTTCATTTGGGTTGTAGGACTTGAGGAACATCTACTGCTGAGGCTGCTCTTTGCATAGCAAGCAAGAAAACTGGTGGTAAATCAACCAGCTGCCACTGGTTGCATTTGTTATTTTATAAATTCCAGCCTTTTTTTTTTTTTTTTTTTTTTTTTTTTTTTAATGCTGTTCATAGCTGTCAAATACAAAAAAAATTGTGAGGTTGTGAATTTTTTGCATCTTGGTGGTGGTGGTTGGGTGGTTTTTGCTTTGTGAAGGAAGATTTTTTAAAATGAGGTTTCATTTTACATCTGCTTTGCCTCCATGTATAGCCAGCCAATTTGGTTTGGCTACTCCTACCACTGTGAGCAGCAGTAAGCTGACTGGAGTAGAAGGAAGTTTACATGTTCATGACATACAGGATATATGAAAGCAGTATGCTGTGCCTAACATAGCTCTGTGTTTGTTGCTGTAAAGAAAAATAGATTGTTTCCACTGTGTGAGTTACAGATTTATGAGTTCCATTTTATTTTAAGGAAACAGTAGTAATGCTTTTATAAAATTAATTTTGTGAAATCAAAGATTTTAATTCACAGGCTCCTTGAGAATACAGGCAGTGTCTTAGGAAGCATTTCCAGCACACAGTTTGTGAAAAATGCTTTGCTGTCGTGTCTTTGTGGAAGCCATATCCCCTGGACCTACACTTGACAACTTTTCATAATTTTTTTGAGGGGAAAAAAAAAAAACCAACTAATAATTCTTTCTTTTCTCTAACAGGTTGTTCTGCTTTCCCTTATACTTGTGCTAAGAAAAAGGCTTCAGTGCACCGTACAGCTCTTTCAAATTGTTGGTAAAATAATCGGCAGAATCCCTTTCCTTCTGTTCCAGCCGCTTTGGACCTTTCTGATTCTGATCATCTTCTGGGTATTTTGGGTTGCTGTGCTGCTTAGCTTAGGAACTGCAGGTAAGTGTATGCTTTGCTTCTTTCTTATGAATGCTGTTTCCTGAGTTCAATTCTTAAGTATGGGACCCTCTGGTCTTATGTGGGCTAGCCTTGTTATACAGCTGTTACCCTTCCCTTCCCTCTTTCTCTTGCTGAAGTCATTGCTAAAGTTCTGTGAGTCACAGCACTACAGAAGAGAGAATTTTTGCTCCTAGATGTGGGCTTTAGTTGTTTTCTTTCTCAGTTATTTAGCTTCTGATCAAATCATGATGGATATGTGTATATGTTTGACGTATTTAAGTGAAGAAAGCCATATTCTCATTTTGTAACTGCACTGAATATTGTGTCGTCCTTCCTGTTCATCTCCTCTGACTATAGACAGTGTTCAGTTGTCATGGAGGCAGTGCTCTGTGAGCAGTACTTTATTGACAACCGCTGTAATTATTTAGACTGGTACAATAGTATCTGGATCGATCTAGACGCTCTTTGAGATTGTAGAGGAGGTGCT
Organism: Centrocercus urophasianus; assembly: GCF_019232065.1. Taxonomy (NCBI): domain Eukaryota; kingdom Metazoa; phylum Chordata; class Aves; order Galliformes; family Phasianidae; genus Centrocercus; species Centrocercus urophasianus. Next base: position 12,967,133 of record NW_024884733.1, on the reverse strand, counting down.
CTATAGAGAAAGTCAATTCTTTATGAAGGATCTGTAAGAAGAGCAGATTATGAGCATAATATAACTAACAGACAAACTGCTATCAGATCTGTCACTGATTGGACAATGGGCAACTTGGTTGCTGTCCCTTGGTCAAGCATCACTGTGAGGGAGGGGAAGGATGTCCCTTTGAACGTCATCTGAAGGAAGAAAGCTAGGCTGGTTGTGTGCAACTCTGGGGATAATTCTACATGCAGATGTCAGCTTTTGTCCAAAGGAAGCATTGTGATTTGGGTGTTAGTTTTGTTTTCATTTTGAATTTCTGTACCTGCTGCTAAGAGTCAGTTGTCCTCTGGATTAGAATTTGTGGAGAACTGATGCAGGTAGAGACAGCTGTTTGTCTAGAAGCTTTACTTATTCATGAGTTTGTTTTCCTCTGAATCTTCATTGCAATTCTTGCGTGGAGAAACAAATGCAGCCAAACATTCTGATGCTGAAGTCTGATTATTTTGTCTTGTGATTCTACCACTCCTTGAGCCTGTTGGTCCTGGCCAGAAAAGCTGAAGACCTTTTGCAAAACTGGTAGTATTCCTGTCACTATGGGGCAGAGACCTCACTCCTGTTCCATGGCACTTTCCCTCACACCCACTTCACTTGCAGCCAGAGACATCATCTCTCTGCACTGTGTGTCAGTCACCTGCTGCTTAGGCTAGAGCAGAATTCATTTTCCTTCAGTTTTCACTGGTGAGCTATGCAGGTAAAAACAAAATGAGTTCTAACAAGTGGATTTGCTAAATATATAATTAACAAGTACTAGAACATTAGAGAACATACTACATGCTAGACTTCAAGCTGAACTGACGCCTTTCCCATAAGAATATTCACACTTATTCTAAATAAGCGCATATAAAGATGTGAAGCTTGCCTCTGTTGAACATAAATTTAGACTGTACCAACTGAATCTGTCATATTGAGATGTGGCAATCATGAAAAGAATAGAAATGTTTTAGCTCGTGGTGATAAGTGCTGAATGAGGAACAAGTCAGATGCTTCCTTAGGTGTTTCTACAGATTTGCAGGAAAGCAGTGAGTTGCAGATTCCATGTCTTTGCAGGGAAATAAATCCCAGTGAAAATTACCTTTTGGAGACTTTTTATGATTTTTCCGTGTTGTGCCATTTTCCCTTATTGAGTGTATACTTTGTGCTAGACAGTTCTACTCAACTCTTTTTTTTCTGCTGGCTTGGGGAGTAGGATTCAAAGTTTGAGACCAGCTGTATTATGCAGAGTGCAGCAGAGCTCTCCAGGCTCAGAGGCGTTTCACTTTTTTTTCTTTCCCAATCATAGCAGGGATGCTGAGGTTTCCAGAGAGTGATACACATAAGGTAGTACAGAAGGCTGCATCATAATGTTGTTGCACTGTAGAGTGGTGGTGAATTGCTAGCATGCTCTGAGTTTTCGGAGAATCTATTTGTTGCAGGTTCAGCATGAAAGAGAAGGTTGTTTCCAGGCTTAATTATCTTAATTTTCAGTATGTATTTCTCACATGGGGAGTTTTGTAAAACGTGTGTTTTGACCGAGGTTTTCCCTCAGGAAGTTCTTAGTGGGGGTGTTGATTCTTTAAGAATTTTCTATTAACAAATAGGGTGTTGATATTTAGAAGGAAATGTGCATTTGATAAATAACCCACATCAGTTCGAAGTTACAGCCTAAGGATGAATGTGGGTAGAAAAATGCAACTTCACGTGTTCAACTGATATTTCTGATTAAAGCTTGATGCCATTCGTTTTATCATTCCTGTTTGTAATTGAGCTTTTTATTTTGCTTTCTGTGTGAAATGGTGGCTGTTGTTACCCAACAGGTGTAAGCTGAGTTCTTGGCGAAGTCGGAGTGCTGAGATCTCTGTATAAATGGCATGTAAATGCCCTGCAGCAGCCCTGGTGCCCACTAGGTGCCGATAAAGTTGTGTGAGAAAGGTTTGTTCTCAATCTCTTTGGTTGTTTACAGCAGCTCTGATTGCAGAGTAACTCTTGAAGGGAGCTTGAAGACAACGAAGGCAATTTTAGCCTTTTAATGATCTGGGGGGGATGATGAAAGATTGTTTTATCTGTCCCACAGATTTGAGGGGTTTTGAAGAAAGTAGGTGACAGGAATATGACAGTTGTTCTGTCCCACGCTCTATCCAATAAACCACAGCTTAGATTTTGTTTGTAGCTCAAGATGAGGATAAGTGAACATATATAGTGCTGTTCGATTAATAACATGGTGATGGCTGAGCAGCTTTGTATTTTATACTGGTTTTCTCTAATCACCCTGGAGGTGGAAGATATTTCCTTTATTGTTTGGGTTTGGTTTTTTGGGTTTTTTTTTTTGAGTTTTGTGGGCTTCTTACATCAGCTGAGAGTACTTCTCTGAAGTTCTCCCAAGATCTGCTCTCTTGGAACAATTGTTTTCTGTTGACAGATAGCTGCTTAGCAAGCATTACTTTGTAAAATATAGCTGGTTTTGTCTCATTTCTGACACCTAAGCTTTTCATTAATGTGTTTTCTGAGGCTCTGTTTGAAATGCAGATATATAAAGAAAGCTGAGAAACTGAAATGTTTATGAAGACATTTAGTCTAATAGTCTTTAGTCTAATACAATGAAATGGGCAAATGAATTCGGCTTGCTGCTGTGCTGCACCTGTTAACATTTTCCTTGAACCTTTGCTAGTTATGTAAAGCGTCTCTGCATCTTATAGCTCTGGAGCACCTGCTCTTTGCTTCAGCTGTGATGCACCTGATCTTTATACCACCACACAGGCCCTTATTTATATCTTCTCCAACAGTTAGTGTAACTGTGAGCAGAAACAGCCTTCTTGGGAACTATAATAGACGTTTCTTAGAAAGGTACTTGTGCACATGACTTACTTGAAACACATGGATAAGCCTATTAAAATCAGTGGGACTACTTATGCATTTTAAAGTAGGCACTTGTTTAAGTACCTCAGTAATTCAGAATCTGTAAGAGCAGCAGAGAGCAAGTGAATTCCAGACCTGGAAATCTAGGAGAAATGCCAGACTCCATGAGACTGGAGACAGTGCAAACAGTGGCACCAGTTAGAACCATTAGCAGGGTAGGAATGGAATTCATCTGTGCTTTAGAAAAGCTGATAGATCTTAGGGTTATTAAGTCTTATTGTTTGTGAGTTTGTGGTGTATTTCACTGCAGATCTGACTGTCTGGCACAGCAATACATGTCTTTCAGCTTCCTGGTGTGCAGGAGCTGTGGAGTCCACAAGGCATAAATACTATGCACATAATGTAGGATGAGAAGGCAGCATAAGGTTTTCCTGTTGTGAAGGTGCATGCTATAGGCAATGGAGCAAAGAACTGTTGTATCAAGTTTTTCAGTAGCTAAACCAACAATGAGGACTTATTTCCTGCAGGATCCTTGACTTTCCAATTACAGTTGACTAGCTTAGCTATAAATAACACTACATGGGAAAAAAATAAATAGAAGAACACAATAAACTCTGTTGGAGGACATATGAAGATGCGGTGTATGCTGCCAGAATCTTTCCTCGCTTAGCAGTGGGAAGTTCATGTTGTATTTTCATGTTAACAGGAACTGATAAACAAGCTCTCAGTATCTTCTGGGCAGTGGTTCTTTATTTCTGATAAGGAAACTGCTAAACTGGACTTCCCAGGAATTTTCATCCCTGGAAGCAGCTTGGTGCTCCAGGCATCAGCAAAGACTTGCAGCAGCTGTTGCCAAATACATCTAACATAAGTCTTAAAGGACCAGAGTGCAGCTGGTCGTGCTGTGCATGCGCTGACTTTATTGTGGCATTGCTGTGCTGACTGACATGGTGGCACAGCACTGGGCTGCTGAGTCAGGGGGGGAAACTGTTCTGAACGCTGCTGCAAATACTTACAGCTGTTTGCGTTGTTAACAGCACTGCTTTGAAGTATTTGCAGCAGATCAGCACTTGTACTGATCAGAGGTTTCAGATTTGGTGTTTCATCTGGAAGGTCCTCAGTTCTTTACATTCTTTACTGACTTAGCATCACCACTAAGAGTGCATGGTACATCAGAAAGATTGTTTTTTGGCACACTTTGCTATGATTATTTTCCTCTTATTGGAGGAAAAATATTCTGCTGACAAATGAAAACTGTCTTTCATGGCTTTGTTGGGAAGGTTTAGCTTGCACAAACAGATCACAGGGAAGTGATGAGAAAGATGCTTTTGTCAGCAGGGTATCTATTCTATCTTTTGAAGTTTATCCATGCTACCAGGAGTGACATATGACAAATAACATTGTATTTTACAATATGTTACAATAGCATTGTAATTCTCTTGCCAGCACTGTTATGTATTGGGCCACATCAGAACAGTACATCAGAAGGGGTATCAGACAGATGTTTACACTGATAAATTTTGTGAGGTTACAAAACTAGTTCACCTTAGCTAAACAGCAGTGGTAATGTTGAATTCACAGGTGGATGTGCCTGATTTCTGTGCAGTGCAGTGCAGTGCTGTACGTGCTCTCGTGTCAGGCTGGTCATAAAGGGCAAAACCATTGCTGCTCGTACTGCAGTTGCTTATTTTAGAAAGCTGTTAAAAAACAAAAGGAAGTAGTTTACAATACAGATTATTGTCAATCGTCATGACAAAGCTAGAGATGCAAAACCTGAAATGTGCCTCCTTGGTGAAAGAAGTACTCAGGTGAATTGCATGGTGGAAAGCATGGTTAATTCTGTTACCAAATGGCATAATGTCTCTGCACAGAAACGGGAAGGTGGGAGATCTTCTTGTGCAGTGCCGACCTAGCATTTGCCCAAGTTCCTAAGGAAGGACTATAGGCTGTGGTTAATGAGCATGTTGAGGGCAGGCTCTGGCTGCAGGAAAACAGCAGTCTAGAATCCCCGGAGGAAGAAATGGAGATGAAAGCCCCCTTGAATTCAGGACAAGAAATGATATAACACACAGCTATTTTACTGTACTGAAGTAGATGAATCTGTCCTCAAAAATTCGTGTCTAAAAAGGAAAAACAACTTTTGGATCCAAACTTAAAAATGAGGTGGCAAGGGATGTGGAGGAATGGCTCGAAGTGTGTGATAGGAGATCTTACTAAGAGAATTAGCTTCTTCACAGCAAGTATCTTGCATTTCAGAGTCTTAAAATACATTTGAGTATAATAGAAGCAGTGCTATTTCTATGAGTGACCAACTTTACATCACTGTGAAGGATTTACTAAGCAAGTTAAAACTGGTAACTTTTCAGAAAATAAAAAATGTCTGTTTGCCCTTCAGCAAAGGTTGCCTTGGTGACCAAGTCTGGTACAGTACCGACCAGCTCCTCCTGGAGGCCCACTATAGCATGTTGATGGATGCCAGTCTTGATTTCCAGAGTGCTGAGAATAAGATTGGCTTAGATCTGGGAAGAATGCTTAGCTTCTAGGCTATAAATCCATTCATAGATTTATTCTTTTTTTTTTTAATTATTTTTGTCCTTCAATAGCAAATATTTCTTCTCAGAAAATCTAGGATAGATGGGTTTATTTTGCTAATGTTGTTGAAGCTAAGTAATTCAAGTTTTTTTTTTTTAAGCAGACCATGTAATAACAATTATATAGCCAGGTAGCGTTTTTTGATCCTTTCGAAGCACTTGAAGATAATTTTGCAAAGCAACTATGGGGTGGATTCATATTTTTGTAATTTACAGGCAAATGGACTTAGATTCTGAAGGCTTGTAAAGCTTGTCTAAACCTGATGATGAAAACCAAACCCTTATTGTTTCTAATTCTAGATATTATTGAGTATGCACTCTTTTATTGTACAAAAAGGTGGAATTAACCACTTTTTAGATAGTTTGATGTCTGTGGTATTCTTGAAGATGGTGCACTTCAATACTGATGTTAGAATGCTGTTCCAGCAGTAAAAGACAATTCTGTGTCTCCCTTTCTTTATGTTGTACAGTTAGAATAGGAAACTGCTCACCTCCAGAGCTCATTTTATTCTGTGATCTTGAAGGATAATGAATTAAAGGCCTGGTAAACTTAACAAACAAGCAAACAAACCCAAAAACGGAGTGGTGGGACTAGTGACCTTTCACTAGGAATGAATGTTCCAATGCCATTATCCCCTGACTGGACTTCAAAGTGAAGTGGCATAAATTGGATTGCATGGGGAAAGGTTTGATCGCTCAGTTGTCTGAGTTATGCCTGCCTTTTGTGAAAAGCTGTCTTTTCAGTGTGGAATGAATTCTATGTTATTAATAGAGGTAGAAACAATTTTATTTAGCTTGAATGAATGCATTTGTCAGTGTTCCTCAATACTGTAGTAACATTGGACAGTGTTAAATTGTAAAATTTTATTTTTCAAAATTCTATTTCAATTAAAATTTTGGCTCTCTGGTTTTGTCCGAGAAAATAGATAAGAAGCACTTACAATTTCGTTAAAGAAGGCTTAAGAAAAAGGGTGAAGTTCATTTTTTGTTTGTATCAGGTGATTTATATTAATATGATGGCATAATCTCAATCCCAGGTACTGCACAGACTACTTCCGAAGGACAAGTGGAATATAGAGCTTTTTCTGGAATTTGCTACATGGCGTGGTATCATTTTGTTGGCCTTATTTGGACTAGTGAATTCATTCTTGCCTGTCAGCAAATGACAATTGCTGGAGCAGTGGTTACTTGTTACTTCAACAGGTAAGTGCTGCATTGCCCCTCCAGGATTTGCTTTTAGCCTCTTTCCAGGCAAGTTAGTCTCAAATAGGTTGCAATTTATATCAGTATCTTGGGTATAAATATTTTAATATAAAATAGTATTGGTTGTTGCAAGATTTTAAGTACGATTTTATAGGGTGTATGTTATTAATATGACTCATCTGTACCTCTAAAGTTATTGGGCCAAACTGAGCCTCGATACAAGCCATGAGAAAACATCTGTCTGAGGAAACTGCCATTCATAGGGCACAAGGCTGAATTTGACATCTTTTTAGGAGACTGCATCATCTGCAAATGGAGAAGCAATATATAGCTCTGCAGCCATCTAATGTGTTCTTAGACTGCTTGACTTCTTCCTTAGTGTTTGTCCCTGTTCTGGGCTTTCATTTGTTCTTACTGCATAAATGCCTGGTTTGCTGTGCTTTTTTTTCATTCAGTGCAGATATTTCCAGATAACTGTAGATGCTTTTACAGCACAGTTAGGAATTCAGAGATGTGTAAACAAGCTTCCTTAAATTTTATACTGCCCTGGAACATAAAGGTAGCGGTAATAAGGGGAAATCCCCACTTACTGGAATTTATACCTGTTTTTACACATACAATATTCCAAAATGAAATTAGCATACTTTCATGCACTGGCGCAGTGCAACCCAGTGCTACCCTGCCATTCTGGGAAGAGTCTTAAATCTCACAATGCTCTGTTGGACCTTTTTCACAATCCAGAAAACATTTTTCTCTGTAATTAATCTATGAGCTTTCTTATCCTCATTGCTCTGTTCCTCTACTCCCGGCAATGAGATTTTCTGGTCTGTGAAAAGCTCTGGCATTACAAGGGGTTTCTTTGTTTTGTGTTAGAGGAAAATGGTGATCTCGGTTTGTTGGAGAACTGCCTCAAGGAAGGCAACCTGAGGATGGAAGGAGAGAACGCAGGGAGCCTGGAGCTCCTGCTGCTGCCATCCGGCTGTCAGGGAGGCTGGGAAGGAAGCTATTGGCTCTTCCAGACCCCAGGTGACATGTTTCTGTCAGTGCTCTTTAGAATGTATTCCTGGTCATTTCAGTTTCTGAGTAAAACCTCGTGTGATCTCTTATCCTCCGCCCAGCAGAGACAGCAGTACAGTTTCTTGCTTGCAGGAGTGCTCCAGCCACACCAGCCAAGATGGAAGATGTGGTAACAGCCAGTGGCCCTGTTTAAGTGATATTTTGTCATCCCATTCAGTGATACAAGGGAAAGCAGTGTTTAATACGTGGATCAGGAGTGCTTCTGTGCAAGGATTCTCTGCACTGCCAACAGCTAAGCCACTGAACTGGGGCTAGTAAGATTGCGGGCCAAAATCTAACATGCTCTTTTCCAAAAGGCTGGGGTCTGCTGAGTGACACTATTATTTTACACGCTATGGAAGGACTAGAAAAGGGAGGAACTCAATTTCATTTATCATCTCCTTTTTCCTGTTGAAGCTCTGAACACCAGTAACCAGTATGTCTGTGGTTCTGTGGGTAGCTGGCTGCTCTTCTGAGCAAATTTATGTTTCTCAGGCAGTTGATTCAGCTTTGGCAGCTGAATGCTGAGGCAGTAAGTATTCACTTAAATTGCTTGAGAAATCAGGGGAGAAAAGTATTGCTGCCTCTTCTGGTGATTGTGTGCTGCAGTGCGTGTTTGTATAATACACTGTCTAAATCCCCAGGGTAAAGGCACTGTCCATATCTTCTTCATGCAGAGCAGGGAAGCAGCTGTAGGAGTTGTTGTGATGACTTCTGCTGCTTTGCCAGGATCTTCTGCTTTCCAGCTGTTTCCTACTGTTGCAGGAACTGACTGTGGAGTACACCCAATTGTATTGAAAACATTTTAGTACAGCTACTTTGGAGCCCTCCTCTTGTTTGCCAGGTAACACGTACTGAGTTGAGAGACTTGTGCTTGGAACAGGAAATGCAGCTTTTCTGTGGTGCCGATTCCTCTTCCCAGTCTGTAGGCTCTGTCAGCACAGATCTGCAGAGGCACAGAGCAGGGGGAGAATGGTGAGAGGATGGTGAGCAACGAGAGCGATTGTGGCATTGAGGGCAGGGGTTATCTCAAGCTGTTCCAGCAATTCTGAGCTTGTCCGCTATGTGTTTTTAATGTATTCCCTGGGGAAGCATCATAAAGGCATGTCACAAGAGTTTGTTGATGATACAGTGAGGCTTTCTTCTTGGGCTGTAAGTGCTCTGAGGAAATGGCGTGGCCTTTCCCTGCGGAAATCTCCTTCTGCAGCACACGCAGCAATGTGCCGTGCAGCCCGCAGTTGCAGCAGAGCTGCAAGCAGGGAGGGCAGGGTTGTTGCTTTAGTTTTACGAGTCATGTATGTTTGATCCGCAGTACCGCTGCCAAAAATGGAGTTTGCCTTCTTTTGTTTTAGTTGGAGCATGAATATGTGAAAGAATTTATTGATTTGATAAAATAAAGATTTATTTACTTAATGGTTATTTTTTATGACTTATGAAAAAGGCTCAATCTAAAAAAAAGATTCTGTTAGTATTGCTGTCTTATATGAGGGTTTATTTTCACCTTGGTGTGCTTAGAGGTTATGCATGTGTTTGCCTTTTTGATGAGGTTTTTCCTCAGGATTAAAGTAAGGTGGTACAGTAACTTGACTCATATCGCAGTGATCACTGTCCTGTCCATGTTTGAACTTATTTGATAACTAATACATGGATGTCACTGCAAGCGTTGGCACTAAGAGAGTGAGTAAGTCTTTGCAGGACTGGGGTTTTAAAACTGACTCTTAGATGGTCAGTAGTACAGACTTCCAATAGATTCAGTAAAGAGGTGAAATACATCTCCCAGTAAGTCAACAATCTAGCTTTATGGAGTTGCACCAAAGTCACTGAGATATTGAGAACTAGGATTGAATTTTTAGAAGATTCCTCTCTCCTTTTCAAATATATCTGTAGTGTTTATGAGTATCCTTTGCCCTGCTGACATACTTGACCCAGCTCATGTGAAAGGGCTCTTGGCATGTGTGTGGTTGGAACTATTCCTGCTTTTAAGTACAGGTAAAAGGGCAATGCAGGTACAGACTGTGAGTTCAGTGTTAGCTTAATGGTGTCTCTTCTATTATAGATCTTGTAAATTATTGTATTTGTTTAAAGCTGAAATTCATGTTTACTTGAAGAACATGTGAGTCATTCCTAAAAAGCTTTTGAAGTATTTTACTCTAAATCTCTTTTTAAGCAGCTTTTGGAAAAAGATGAGACAGGATTGAAGAAAACCATAAGCATAGCTTTGAAAATGATGGGCTTTAAAAAAAAAAAAAAAAAATCATGGTTCTTTCAAATATCGAAGTCTTCTGAGTGTATCTAGGTTGCCTTTTTTCTTCACACACACAAACAGTGGATTTAAAATGAAATCTGAGATGTATGTGTGAACCAAGGATCGAAGGAAGTTAGTGTTAAAAGATACCAAATATCACAGAGCTCATAAGAAAACAAAAACAATTGGCAGCACTGAGGAAATAAAATAATTAAAAGATGGTGTAGTGTGGAGTACAGACTCACAGGATTTTGGAACAGTAGTGTTCTGTGTAAATCCCTTGGGATTTACATAAAATAGGAATACCAAAGAGGAAGATTAAGGTAATCAGTCTTGCAACCAGTTCTATCAGGCAGATTTCTGTTTTCTTCCAATACTTTGCATGCATTTGAAGGCACCGTGTCTGCACTATGAAGTCTACTTGTGCAGAATTCACTGAGCAGTATAAACAGTGCACAAAAACTAATGTATGTTAGATTGCATGTTTGTGCTAAAGTCATTTCATATTGCAGCCATATAATGTAAAAAGCTGGATGAAACTTCATCCTTTGAGGTTCTTGGTGTAGGTGGAAGACTGAGGCAGACTTGAGCTTGATTAGAGTCACAGACAACACCTGTAGTTGCATTTAGCTACCACTTCCTTATGCTTCCTTCCCTGAGCAGAGAAAATATTCTTTCTCTATTCTATTCTGTTTGGAAGCAAAGCAAGAAGCTTTGTCAGATGCTGTTCTTGTGAGAATTCTTTTGCTAGGAAAAGAAGATGTGCAAGAGCTTCCAAGTGTGTAGAAATTTATCTAAACTTCAAATTCTGAGATTCTGCTCATTAATCAGACCTGCTAAAATACCAAAGCCTTTTTTCTCCTTCTTCTTAGTAGCAAGTAGATTATTAACATGTGAGTAAACTTTGTCCTTTTTGTATTTCTCAATCTTGGTTAGCTTTTAACTTGCAGAAATTTAATCTTTTATATTTTGAGATCTGTCTGAGGCTGTTATAGTAAGGCAGTGTAAAAGGGAAAAGGAAACGCTGTTACTATATGGATAGAATAAGGCCTGTGTTTTGGTATGTGTGTGACTCCAACATGGAAACCTGATCACTTTTTTTAATGAAGAAATATATATATATGAAGTAGAGAATTCCAGTATCCCTCAAGCAGTTCCCCTAGTGGTGAGACCAAAAAAAAAAAAAAGCAGCAAATGCTTTGCTGGAATTTCCTATTTAAAATAATGTGGTACATTCACATATTCACATAGAACTTTTCAGCTGTGAAGTTGTTATGTTCTGAATGAACTGCAGTGATACCTTCAGGGTTCTTGCAGAACTGTGATACCTGTCTTGAAGGGGTGTATGTGAAGATTTAATAAAGATGTGTTTGTAGATTTTAGCTTCAGCCAGTCACCACCTCTTATCATTAGTTTCTCCTGCAAAGTATTAATTTTTCAAGGTAATAAGCTTTGAAGGAGTTGCTTATGAACACAGGATTTGTGCTGTCTGATTGTAACTGCTGATTCTGCTGCCTGAGGAAATGTTTCGGGGTAGGGATTGCTGCATACATTTGCCTTTCAGTAAGGTAGTTTATCACCATTAATCAGTGCTTTTCTTGAACCTTCTGACGTATATTTTTTAGCTGTTTAGACAGTGTAAATTGAATTGTGAATTTTCTGTTTTCTTACAGCATTTGAAGAAGAGTGAGAATGGTTTTAAGTTAGTTTCCTGTTCTTCCTTTAAATTCTTGAGAGCTTTTCCACACTATTCTCTGTAAATGATTGAAGAAAGCTGAATGTTATAAAGGAAGCAGAAAAATAAAGCTTGTATTTGGGATTCATAAGCTAATTGCATGAGGTTATTATTTTGTCTTTCCATTTCAAATATGAGAGACACATCATTTCCCAAAAATGATAGAGGTTAGATTGCAGTGGAATTACAAGGTTTTTCTGCCAAATCATAATTTTAAACATACAACGTGAAATTTCTTTTTTGCGTGTTCCAGTTTAAAACAAAACCTGTTCAGTTGGGGGGGGGGGGAAGGAAAAAAAGCATTAGTTATCTGAACAAACTTCAAACTGAATTTGGTCAAATTGCAGCAGTGGAAGTAAACAGCAGATCTCAGTTTTGCACGTGAGACTGTGTCATATTTATTTTTCTGCTTTCAATTTTACCATTAATGCAGAAATAGCAGATTCATTCCTTCAGACTGAAATCTTGCAGAAACAAAAGTCTGACAGATGACTTTGGAGGATAACAGAAGTAACAGAAAGTGCAGAGAGGTGTTGGAGGACATGTTCTCAGATGTTCTCTTCTGATATTTTCCATAGTAGGTTTTTCTAGATATTTTTCCATTGCTGAGTATGTCAAGATATTAATTGCTGAAGAGTTAAAGCAATCCAGTAAAAGTTTTAAACTTGGCTGCTTTCCTTTGGACTGGGGTTAAAGTTCACACGAAGTCAGAAGGAAAACTGGAGTTGTTTTAAACGTGAAAGGGTGTACCAGCTTAGGTCTTTACTTTTCCAAATACTGGAATGATACAATGCGTATCTTCTTAAATAACAGTTTCCAAAACAATTTTGAATTGTTTATTTTTCTTTCCAGAAACAAAAATAGCCCACCACGTCATCCAGTCCTCTCCTCCATTTCAGTTCTTCTTTGCTATCATCTAGGAACTGTTGTAAAAGGCTCGTTTTTAATCACCATACTGAGAATACCAAGGATTGTTCTCTTGTACCTTTATAATATCCTAAAGCCAAAGGTAAGTATATTTCTGTAACACGTAGAAATAGTAGTTAAAAGGTGACGTGCAGGAAAAGAAATGTGAAGAATATACTTAAACTTTATATTTTACCCATTTCCTTCATGAAGAGAGCCTTTTTAAATGCTTCCTTTTTTCTTCTCTCAACTCAGATGTTTTTAAGAGGAGAAAATACCCGGTTTAGTTTTTATATGTAGATGTTTTTATCACGGATAAGTGAAAAATCCAGATTTGATAGAATATTTAAATTTTTTTGCATCATAATTTTTTAAAAAAGTAAAGGTAAGTAAGAATTGCACTGTTTAGCGTAAAATACTTCTTATAGAAAAGATTTCATCTGCCTTGTGATGTATTTGTAGAAGAAAACACGTGAAGCAAGAACTATTCTGAGGATTTATATAGGTTCCAAATTGCATCTTTTACAGCATATAAAAATATATCTTGGTTGTTGTGATTGTTGCTTTAATTCCTGTCTTTCTTCCATCTCTGCATGTCTGACCTTCTGCTGAAAACACACCAGCATGGTTAGTTTTGGCACTCTGGCAAATAGAACAGGCTCTTAGGACTGCGCAGCTCTGACATCAGAGGAAGATTTAGGCAAAGATTTTAAATGCAGGTGCATTCATTGGTTTTCCTCTAGAATACATATATTGGCCCTGAAGTATATTATGTAGAGCTTTGACAGGATATTTACATTGAATTTTGGGTATAGATGGTAGGTGGGTTGAGTTGTGCTAGAAAGAAGACAGAATTGTTTACATCTAGAGGAGGCAGAAGACGCAGACTTACTGCGTACGAGTTTTTATAATCTGAATATGTGTTGAAGAAATACTTTGCAAGGATTATTTTTATCAGTAGCTGTGTGCTCTAAGGTCCTTTAGACCAACTGCTGTGAATCCGGCTAGGATATGACATGACTGATAACTGTTCCTGAAGAGGCCAGCTCACGTCCCTGTTCCACAGAGGAATCCACCACAAACTAACATTGCTCCTTCTCATGGCAGGAAGGATAGTCTGTGGCCACTTTCCTTAGCAGCTCTCTGTGCAGAAGATGGGAGAATTAGTAGTAAAGGGCGGAGAACAGATGCTGCGTTCTTCTAGAGTTCCAGACTTTGTCACCTTTGCAAAAAAAGCTCCTGTTTTCTGAGAAATCAGGGGTCTGCAAGGTCTGCAGGTAAATTTACTGGTGTTTCCTACACAGCAGTCTTCAAGCCAAATAGCAAAATAGTCCTCTGCTCTATTTCTAATAAACAGTATTTAGCAAGACAAATATAGCTGTAGTAAAATCATCTCTCTGGCAAAGCATAGCAAGATTAAAGTATGTGCAGTTTAAAGGAATTATCCTATGAATATTTTCAAGAGGTCTGTGGGGAAAAAGGTTGGGTGGTTTATGGTTTTATCACGGCAGCTGTGGGACATGAGGATTTCATACAGTAACTGGAAGATCTCTGCTTTCCAAAACAGAAGAACATTCTGGTCTCTGAAAAAATAAGGTTAAAAAGACTCAAATATCGCTGAACTGAATTTTCTTTTGGTGAGAAAAACAGCCATTTAAAACTGGAATGCTACCAGGGCTACCAAGATGTCTCTGTTGTCTCACTTCTGAGCTCTTGATGGAGATGTGGGAGGTAGAGCAGACACTGAGCTTTTCTCCTCTGCTCTTGGCATGATATTAATGTAGATCAATGGCCTGTTCTAGGAAATACAAGTCTTTTCCTCCTGTCCTGAATCATAATGCATGCTTAGTTCAACATACACACTAAAACCCTGCCTGTTTTTTTGACATTTGTCCATTAGTGTGCCAGTCATTTCAGAACTGTGAAGGGTTTTTTTTTGATAATTGGCAAAAAAAAGTTTGAAACAACCAAACAAAAGGAAAACAAACTGTCTCACTAATCACTGCCAAGTACTCTAAGGGTTACTGACTTGCCTGCCTGTTTTTTTTTTTTTCCTCTGTGCAGCTGTTAGCTCACCAAGCTGCTTACAGCACTTATTTTCTTTCCTGGATAGGAATCTTCCATGCACAGGAAGGAAAAAAAAAAAAAAAAAAAAAAAAGCCCCCCAAAACCCTTAGACTCAGCTCATCAGTCATTAATAGTGTAGGGTCTGAATTAAAAACAATTCCAGTAATCCAAAAGGAAGTGTCTGCTGTGTAAGTGAATGCTCTGTTGGAAGTCAGTCACCTGCAGAGCATGCCTTTCGAAATGGCAGTTTTATTTCAGTCTAATTCTGTGGCCAATAACCAGACGTTTCGTTTTATTGCAGGAAAGTACATGTGCGAAGTGCCTGTTGAAGTGCTGTTTCTGCTGGTTGTGGTGCCAGGAAAGTTGCTTAAGATACGTTAATCAGGTACACTCTGTCATCTCTCTGTCACTCAGCCATCTGCACACCTGTTCTATGAACTGTGTGCTTGCTGGCTTCATTCAGCATGACGAAAGCAACATGTGGTGCATTCAAGCCAAAACTACCTGCTGGCCACCTAAACAAACCAACAGAGTCCTCAAGTGTTGATAAAGGTTGTTTGTCAGCTCTGTGATGCTTTATGGCATGCAATGTTGCTGAGTGTAGTGTTCGGAAAAGTTGTTAACACAGCTTGAGATGACCCCTCACAGGGCCACCTGCTATTTCTGAAGGTAAGAAGATTAATATCTTGTTGAGTTGTGCCAGGGAGACTATGTCCAGGTGGAAGGAAGCAGTGAAGTAAGAAACCCACCTGGAGATGTTCTAGTTTAAATGTCCTTAAACTAGACGCAGAATTTTTCACCTGAATGTCCCTATTGAAAAAAATGGAATTCTTGGCTGATTTGTTATTGAGATACCTGGGAATACAATCTAAGATGAAAAAAAAAAACAGATTATATAATATTCTCTGTATTTGAAAGACGTCTTTGTTTTGTGAGCAGTTTTGTTTCAGTAGGGTTTTTGTTGGAAATAGATGATTTCTGAAGTGCAGCAGTTTTTCAGACACTTGATTCCTACTCTTTCCTTCCTGATCCTTTTCTGCAAGTGTATATATACTTTTCCAACCTCTGTATACATCATTGTAAATAGCCAGTTTTTATCAGTGCCCTTTTGTTATCTCTGGTGGCTGTGGTATTATTAATGTGACAAGGAATCAGATGTTCATGCTGATTCGTAACTCCGTATCTGCTGCTTTCTTTGTTCTCATTGCTGAGAACAGTAGTGCAGTAAACAAGACGATGCCGATAAAGGGTCTGACTTCTCATTCTAAAGTAGGCGCATAAATAAAGCCTACTCTTGGACAACCATGAAAAGAACATTTTTCATTTAGTTCAACCTAGATTAAGTAAGCATTTGTGCAGTAAAATCTCTGCTTCCAGCTGATGAATTTTCCAGACTCACATTTTTTAGGTAGATCTTATGGTCACCAAGTTGGTGAGGAATCTCAGAGTTCGTTTTGACTCCAGGCTTTCCATTTATAGTCACCCTTTCCCCTTGGCTTCCTGCCTTCCAAAGAGATAGCCAGCATCATAGCATTTACTTTCTCCAGCTGTTGTACGCAGTGTGTTTGTTACAAGGAGAATTAATTACTGTAACGTACTTTCTTTTGTTTCGGAAAGCTGTATTGTAGCTCTTGTTCCCTTAAAAGATTTCCTGTTTCCTAATCTATTGTAGGCAAATTTCTGTTTTTGTACAGGTCATGATTTTTAGTGTAATAATCATGATACTGTGTTTGCTGTTAGATAACTGTTTCAACATCTTTTTGGCGAAGATGATCATGTGCTGTGTGCTGAAAATGGGTAATTTGAGAGACTAAAAGTGAGAGCAATTTTTTTTTTTTTTAAGATTTTAAGAGAAATTATATCAGTATGAAGGAGTAATATTATTCTCATGTTATTGTGTTTCATAGAGTAATTGGTGGTTTTGTTTTTTCTATAAAGAATTTATTCAAGCCTGTTTAAATATATATATGTATTGACTAAGAGTGAAGGTTTTCGTTTCCAAAGGGGAAAAAACCCAACAGCCATGGCTTTAAGAAGCTTAACATGCAGCGTGATTAACAGAAAGGGTGAACTTCAGAGCTCTCACTGAGATCAGTGACAGCTTGAAGTTTCACATAGCTGTTGAATGGGGACTTGAGGGCAGGACTTTTGGGGCTTTTAAAAATTGCTTGTACACATTTCTAACATCTTGAACATACTTTTAAGTTTGGATTTTGATTTTGTTTGAGTTGAAATTCAGAAATTCAGAACAGCTGTTACAAAAGCTGGTCCAAAGCTCACTGTGTGTATTAGCATTCCTTACTGTGCTTTTGCCTTTATCCTTTTATTCTCCATTGTAACAAGCATAAAATTACCTTGAAAGGTTTTTGGTGGTGGTTTTTTTCATTGTTGTTGTTTTGTTTTAAGGAAAAGAGGAGCCTTCCTCTTCACTTCTGCAGTATTTTCTTCAACCTGTTGTTAGATTGCTTAGATGATTTAAATTCTTTCTGCTCCTTCATTCACGACTTTAATCAAGATTAAACAGAGCCCCTTGTTTCCCCTCTGGGAAACTTGCAGATGAGAAACAGGTGCTGGGGGAAGTAGCACTGGTGACTGTGTGTGAGCTTCTTTCTTCCCGTGTGGTATCAACCGAGTGCTGCATTATGGTGATGTCAGAGGGACAATGTGCCATTTTTCAGGTGAGATGTAACACAAACTTTAATTGCTGAGTCTGAGGCAGCTCCTGTCCAGGCTCAGATAGGTTGTGTTCAGCTCGGTTGCAGTTTAACTTGAGCGGGGCTGAAGAGGTCCCTGTTGTGATCTTTGTGTTGTGACATTCCTTGAGCTGGATGCTGACCGTTCCCATGTTTCCAATGGCAGTGGTTGCAGGAAGGGTAATGTAAACCCAGCGTCCTATTCTGATCGCAGCGTGGGTAATTACATTCTGCCTTCCTAATTTTCTTTTGGATTTGCAACTGGATCCTGTGCTAAACTGTGGTGTCAGGTTGCTATGTGCTGTTAAACAGTTCACTCCTTAAGCTGTTCCATTTCAGTCATGGGCAAAGTGATTCATGTGTGTGTATAATCCATTAGTAACAATTGTAAAGCACTCTGGGTTCTATCTGGATGAAAAGTGCTTTGTGAATATAAAGTCATTATCCTTACTTGACAGTTCTGTTTGCCAACACTTGTCAGAATTACCACAGATTTTTCATCTTCTGGCTCTGATGGTTTCAGTATGTTCCAGATAAATATATCCAATCATCTCGAGTAAAATCTGGGAGACTGAAATTTCTCTTCCACAAAAAGAATATACTGTTTTCTTTATGTGGTTTGGGAGCTACAAGGTCTGTCTGTCTCCTGCTCCCTTAAATGGTGGCGAAGTCTTAACTTTCGATACATCAAAGTGGTCACTTTTTTTCTTTACAGCCTTGTTGCAATGAATATATATATATATGTATATGTATATTTAACGATATATTTCAGGATAATTCTGCTCTTCTCTGTCTGCTTTGGGTCCATCTGCAGCCAGTTGGCAGGCAGCAGTTCCAAAGCACAGCACGTGGATTTCTGAAGGAGTTGCTGAGCTGTATGTGGTTTCTCTGTTTTCTTCAGTACAGTTGCTTGCTCTGCAGCCTTCGGGCCCTGTGGTAACTGTTAGTGATGAACAGTAGTGACAGCCTGCATTTGCTGGAAATGGGACTTGTCACTGATACTGAAAGCCAGCAAAAGTCTAGTTTAAAAAAAAAAAAAAAAAAAGGCAACTCCAAAATAACAATCAGAAGTACATCTGTCTAATGGCCACGTAACTGTGGCAGCTAATTCTCTTAAACATTGGATGTAAGCCTATCAAGAGGTTGTATTTAAGTGCCTTCTGGAGAAATGACCTAGATAAAACCAAAATTCAGGATGCTAATGTGAGTACAATTCTTCTGTGCACTGCCAAACACATTGTGCCTCGCCCCATCAAATACTTTTTTCTTCCCAAAAACAATACCTTATTTTAATATTACTGGCAAAATTTCTTGTAGATATTAAGCTAAATTTTCAGTCATCTTGAAAATATTGACTAAAATTGGCTAAAACATTCATCTTCATGAAATATTGTTTTAAATTTGTCTGTTCTCCCACTAGAAACTTCATGTATGCCGTGACAGGAGATAAATACCGTAGGTCTTTACTTCCTCCGTAGAGTGGCCCATGTGGGGGAAGTAGCTGGATGAGAATTACCTGTTTTTGCTTTGATGTCTTGTGTTGAAGTGGAACCCAGGTGCAGCAGTGGGAACACCCTCCCAGGAGAAAGTTGTGTTGGTTGTGCCCCCTGAAACACAGCTATGGGGGAGTACATGACAGAGTAGAAAACAAAGAAAATTGGAAGGTGAGATGTTTTCCAGCAAATGTAACTGCAAATGTAACGTAGAATGTAAATAATGGAAAGTTGGGCTTTCTTGACTGTTGGGGGAAATCTGGGAGGCTACTGTGTGGTTTCTTATTGATGGTGATTAGCCTAGAATCATAGAATCATAGAATCACCAAGGTTGGAAAAGACCTAAAAGATCACCCAGTCCAACCGTTCACCTATTCCCAATAGCTCCTACTAAACCATGTCCCTCAACACAACATCCAGTCTTTCCTTGAACACCCCCAGGGTCAGTGATTCCACCACCTCCCTGGGCAGTCCATTCCAGTGCCTGACCACCCTTTCTGAAAAGTAATACTTCCTCATGTCCAGCCTGAATCTCCCCTGCCGTAGCTTGAAGCCATTCCCCCTGGTCCTATCACTAATGACATGAGAGAAGAGGCCGACCCCCAGCTCACTACAACCTCCCTTCAGGAAGTTATAGAGAGCAATGAGGTCTCCCCTGAGCCTCCTCTTCTCCAGGCTGAACATTCCCAGCTCCTTCAGCCTCTCCTCATATGGCCTGTGTTCCAGACCCCTCACCAGCTTTGTTGCCCTCCTTTGAACACGTTCCAGGGCCTCAATATCTTTCTTGCAGTGAGGGGCCCAAAACTGGACACAGTACTCGAGGTGCGGCCTCACCAGTGCTGAATATAGGGGAACAATCACCTCTCTGCTCCTGCTTGCAACACTGTTTCTGATGCAAGCCAGGACGCCATTGGCCTTCTTGGCCACCTGGGCACACTGTCAGCTCATGTTCAGCTGAGCATCAATCAATACCCCCAGGTCCATTTCCTCTACGCAGTCCTCCAGCCACACCGCCCCAAGCCTGTAGCGTCACCTGGGGTTGTTGTGGCCGAAGTGCAGGACCCGGCATTTGGCCTTGTTGAAACTCATCCCATTGGCTTCAGCCCAGCTCTCCAGCCTGTCCAGATCCCTCTGTAGGGCCTCGCTACCCCCAGGCAGATCCACACTTCCAGCCAATTTGGTGTCATCTGCGAATTTACTGAGGGTGCACTCGATGCCCTCATCGAGGTCATCAAGACTAAGAATCAGTAGTAACCTTTTCTATGTTAGCTTCATATTAACTGGGGAAGTGATGGAATAGAATATTCAGAGTGTGCTGGTCAAGTACAGGGCAACAGCCTTTAGTTAACGTGGCTGCAGAAGTGTTAGATTCAGTCCTAGGGAAGGTATGGGATTAAGTACTGGCACCAGAAAGAGGGATGAATGCCTCTGTACAAGTTGCTGGTTATGTAGCCAGGCTCATCTCACAAGATGGGACTAGAATAATACATAAAGGGTAAGAGCAAGCACATTTGCTGTCTCTCATTGCATCAGGAAGAGAAACTGCAAGTTAGGGTAAAAGCCAAGATGAGATTGGCAGAAGAATAAATAGTTGTAAACTGTTCATCAGTAAATATTGCCTGGAAATTGGAAGAAGGATCCGGAGGACTAGAGGGACAAAGGTCTGGAATAGCTCCGTATGTAAGGGCTGGAAGAGGGACCAGCCCTACATAGTTTAAAGAGGGAGTTTTCCACTTAATATAAGAAATCATGTAGTATAATAACCTGAAATAACCAGGGACTGGAGTGGCTGAATGCCTGCTACAGGTTTTCATGTCTTCATTCTTTCAGTGGGGTCTCACAGGCCCACATTGTTCTATCTTCCTTCCTCCATCTGAAAGCCATGATACAGCTGTCTCACCGGCTCACCAATGGCTTGTACAGCAGCCACAGAAATGTCATTGCCACTTGCTAGCAATAGATTTTGTTTTCTGAGGGGATTCCTATGGCAGCTGTGACATTTGCAGGCTAGGACACGTAAAAGCTCACCTTGAGCTGCATGGCATTGTACTGGCTGTAGGTAGCCAGGGCAGCCCCCAAGAGTTGGCAGCAACAAGAAGATTGGATCAGCCTGAAAATATCAGTAGAGCAGAAAAAGCTGAAATGGGATGTGAGACCAGCATGTCTCCTGCCTCTTTTTTAAGAGGATTCTGTTGCTATGGCAATCCTGTCTTTCCCCAAGCTCATTTTATTGAAGAAAGCCCTGGAATGGAAGACTGAATTCAGCTGTTTCACAAAGTAGCAATTATTTGGAACAATCAGGCAACTTATGGCCTGTGTCTAAGCCACAGGGCCTTTCTCATGAAATTGGTGGGTCGGTTTTTCCAAGACCCTTGACATTCTGTGTTATGAAGCACAGAAGGATATATTCTTTAAATAGTTTTTTTTTACATGGTGTGGTATTTGGAAATATGTAAACATTCTCATTCCTTATTTATTCATCCCGACACTGAGAAAGCAGTGTCTAGTTCCCAGGCTGCAGGCCAGAAGGCGCTTCTGTTCTTCACAAAGTTGATGATACAGTACCAACTTCCTGGTGCAAGGATGAGGGCTATTATTAACCCATAGTCTCCCACGCTGTCAGTCCCATTACCACTTGCTTGTCTCTGCAGGAGAGGCTGCCACTGTGAAAAATCAGTCCATTAAGCAGGATTTAGATATATGACAGTTGCATTGGGCCGCACTGAAGCTGTGCCTAGCTTGGTGTCCTGTCTCCAACAGTGAGTGGAGTGCAGAGATGAGAGTGTTGTTCCCAGTGCAGTTTCTGGATTTGTTTCTGGCCTAGAAACTTTCTGAGCTGAGTGTAGTTTCTCCTCTTGGAGATTCCTTTTCTCTGAACTTTCCACCTCTCCCTTGAACTCATGGGAATTACTAGCAGTTAGAGCATCCTTTGGCCAGAAGCTCACATCTTACAGACTGCAGTGAGAAGAGCTGTCATCTTTTTCCAGATTTGGTTCCTGCTGCTTTATATGCACTCTGCTTAGTCTGTATATTAGAAGAAAAAATGAGCATCTAATCCCACCTACCCTCTCCATGTTTCTCATGCTTTTGTAGTCCTCTTACCACATCCTTCTTCAGTCATCTCTTTTCCAGACAACAGAGTCTGGTGTACTCAGTACTTCCCCAGACAGAAGACATTCCATACCTTTTGGATCATTCCTGCTGCCCTTCTCTCAAACATTTCCAATTCCATTAAAGCTCTTGTGCTTGGGGAAAGAGAATACAACAGCAGGGAAAAAAACAGCACATTTTAATGGTCTATTTCTAAATGATAGCAGACTCTTAGCTAATGGTGCTCTGCCACTTTAGCCTTCTCAGCTGTCATATTTTTGCAAAGGAATGGGTTGCTGCACATGGCCTACGATACAAAGGCTGCTCTGAAAGTAATGGCTGCTGTGTTGTTACATTGGCTTACAATGTCAGAGGCGAATATTGGTGGTATGGCAGTGTAGGCTGAACCTTCCCACCAATATTCCATTACATTTTGTTGCCATGTGATGAATGGGAGTAGAGGGGAAGTCTGGCAAAATGGGATCTGATACGGAAGTGAGTATGAAGCAAAGGTGTGTCATTGAATTCCTCCATGAGGAAAAAATGGCACCCCTTGACATTCATTGACTCTTGCTGAACATTTATGGAGATCACACAGTGGGTGTGAGCACAGTGAGGCAGTGGGTGATGCGTTTCAGTTGTGGTGGCAGTGACAGTGGGTCACCTCCACCGGTGCAGATTGTTATGAGCGTGGCATGCAGGTTCTTGTTCATCAGTGGTGAAAATACCTAGCTAGTGATGGTGACTATGTGGAAAAATAGTGTTTTGTAGCTGAGAATTTGCTCTGTCAGGTATTGTTATTGTGTTCTATGTATCTATTGTAATTTTCTTGGAAATAAATACGATGCATTACTTTTGGAGCAGCCTACATTGAAAACAAATGGGGTATATAAACTTCTTAGTCCAAAGTCCAAAATGATTTGCAAATATTGGGACTAGCTTATGCATGTTAGTTATTTCTTGGTGGGTTATGATGAGAAATCATTTCTGCTGCTTGCTGTGCAACTTTGAGTTTGTAATGGAAATGTATTTTTCCCTTAAAGGCAGAGGTCGCTTGACTGAATCTTCAGCTTTTACTAGTAACATTCTTATTTCACCCATGCCAGTGTCTAGTTTTGCAGCCTTCAGGTACTTCCTTCGTTTCTGTGTGTCTTCTGTAATGCAGGCTTACTACCTGCTCGGATGTTAGGAGTGATTGAGACGCGTATGATTTGTTGAGGTGGTAATTGTCTTAAATGCCATTTCTTGTTCCCTGGTTTGTAAATCACAAATGCCAATGCAGGCAGTATTTGCTCTCCAGAATTGTTTTCCAGTTTTTCCAAGATAACCATTCTAGTTAATAAATATCAGAAATTCTTTTCGTTGCACATTCCTCAGATGCCGAAGTGGCTAATTCCAGAATGAAAACAAGCAGTTATTTATTTAAAGCTTGGAAGCAGTGTTTGTACAAGTGCACATGCATTTTTAGCATACTTCTTTAATTTTTTAAACATAATTTATTTAATTTATAATGAATACAGAGTCTCTGATTAATTAATTGGCAATATGCACACTGAACTCACTGGATCAGGATCTGCTTTGTGAATTCAGCTCTCATGGGACAGAAACAAACCTACAAACCCATTTTTCCACTTTGTGTCTTGATTTCCTCTCTGCTAATGGAGGTGCTGCAAGAGACTTAATTCACAAGGTGTTACAAGTCTGACCACACTTGAAAGATGCAGGGACAGCTGCAGGCAGACAGTGGAGGGCAGCAGCATCAGTGTTACATGTTCGTGTAGAAAGCAGTTTTTTGTGTTTAGGAAAGAAGTGAACTTGCTTGTTTAAACAGATTTTTATGCAAATATTTGTTTCTGTAGAGCTCAGAGGAATCTTTGTGTTTCTTTTTTTTTATTTTTATTTTTATTTTTTCTAGGAGTAGATAAAAAATCTATGGTTCTTATTTACACTATTTCCATCTATTGGGGCACTAGCTGCCATCCCAGTACAATGTTTACAGAATATCACTGCTTAATATACTCTTTGTTTGGCTTACTAATCAGAAGGAAAAATCCTTTGTTAAGTATAAAATAAATAATGTTCAAAATGAAGATACTATAGTATAGTATAGTATACAAAGCATCTTTGTGTTTAATTTCTTTGTTTCTCTGTAATATTTTAAGGTACAGTAATGTTAGTATAGCTTTGCTACATTACAGAGTATTACAGAAACTGGGTAAAAGTGGGCCCTGCAGAATTAATTTTCTCTGCCTTGAAATATCTGAAGGTATTTTATATTTTGATTTATAAGTAAGAAGATTTATATATTTTTTTTTTTAACAGAAAGAGTTTTATAGTAGGCCAATGCTCTTTCATCAAACCATTTTTTTTCCCACTGCCATTTGAAGCAAAAAATAATCTTAAGACTTCAGTACGTGTCAGGGTATATAAATTCCTTCAGAACCATAATCCCATGCACACTGCAGTTCTTAATGACTGTACACTGTGGTTCTTACTGACTGTAACTATTCTTTTGAGACATAATCCACCTCCTACTACTTAGAGAAAAGGACAACTATTCCTAAAACATGGCAAAGTCCAGCTAACCTTTCGGGTGTCTCAAGTGCTGTTTTTCCTAGCTTGTATTTTGGATGTTATTTCAGGACCTCATTGAGGAGTTCTGTAGATGGAACAGATACGTCCCGTTATACAGAGCAGTTGCTAAAATAATCCAAGATGGTCACCCCTCATCTTGGCAGTTTTCCTTACAAAATTGCCCATACTAAAAAACCATGAGTGCTCCCCAGTCTGCTGTGTTTGTTATTTTTTGTGATGTAAGACTCGCCCAGCTTGTCCAGAGTCCTTTAACTGCTCTTCTACAGTCATTGTCACAGTTCTTGTTGTTCATGGAATTACTGTATTTTATGGCTGTGGCCATAAGCTTGAGTTTCAGTAGCGTGTGGATAGTCTAAAAGGGTCGTGGCTTTAATCAACTTTTAAATGACTCAGTAACTACTTAGCTAGACTGTTCCACTTACATAGGCTGCCAGCAGTCTTGGGAATAGATTCACAGAGAAGAAGTTGAGATAGCATCACTTCTGAGAAGTGTTTTGTAACTGTCATTTTTATTAACAAAAGTTAGGGTAGAGAACTTGGGTGTTTAAAAATAAATTGGTTAAAGGTAGGTTTAGAAACCAATCATGTTCTAGCATTTGCTAACAGTGGAAATGATGTAGAAGAAAAGTTTAAAGTTAGAACTTAATTACTGTACTTGCTTGAAATGAAACGGTCATATTATTCAAAATAACTCTTTGTATTCATAAAGAAAGTATTTCCAAATCATGTTTCGGACTTTCAATTGTGTTGAAGTAAAGCCCAGATTAAAAGAATCTTTCCTCTCTCATTGTGTTATCTTCTCCCATTTTAGCATGTGTACACAACTACCGCCATAAATGGGACAAATTTCTGTACTTCAGCAAAGGATGCTGTCTTCATTCTGGCAAAGAGTTCTGCTGAACTTGCATCCGTTAGCTGTTTTGGAGGTTTTATCATATTTCTAGGAAAGGTAAGTGAAAAAGAAGGGAAAGAGTAAAGAAAGTGCTCTTCTGTAAGAATGAAGTGAAAAATCAGGGTCTCGTTCCATTTTTGTATATCGGAAGTAAATGTTTGTTTTCGTTGAACTCACTGTTAATGCTCAAAGCTGAGTTTGGGAGAGAAAGTAATGTTTGAGGAACTTAATCCTTTTTATAGCCCTTACTGCTATTTGTGTGTGCTGTAGTAGTGTCCTTGGCACCACTCTTGTAGTTTCTGTTGCAGAGAGCCTTTGGTAAATGTACAGTAGAAAGTTGCCTCTGCCCTACAAAATAGACACACTGAATTGAACACAAAGTGTGATAACTACATGATGCCAGAACCTGCATAGCCATCTCTCAGATGGGATGTACTGTTAAAGTATCAGCTGTAATTACTATGTGATTAGCAAGGCTGAATTTCTTTCTCGATGCCCTTACAGGTTTTTGTTGTATGTTTTACTGTTTTTGGAGGATTGATGGCATTTAACTACCACCGGGAGCTGCAAGCTTGGGTAGTTCCTCTGTTGCTGGTTGGGTTTTTTGCCTACTTGATGTCCCACAGCTTTCTGTCTGTGTTTGAAGTGACACTGGATACCATGTTCCTCTGCTTTGCTGTTGATATGGAAACAAATGATGGATCTGCGGAGAAGCCGTACTTTGTGGACCAGGAACTGCTGGTAAACTTGAGTGATCACAGCAAAGATACTTGCTTCTAAGCTTTTGGGGAGTTTGTCTTTCCATGGCACCAAGTAATCTGACCCTCATGCCATACTATTTCCTTTCCAACACCTTAGATCAGGGTGGACTCAGGGATGCAAATTATGTATGAATGTATAAACATAAGTAAACAAACTCCCAGTGGTCCCTCCGTGCTATGGTCTGCTGCCTTCTGATGGATCCTGTAGTTTTGAACAAACTTAATTCAAATTTGAGTTGCTCTGCTTCATCCATGCACAGATTCTTATGCCAAATACCATACTAGGTCTCTTGATTACATCCTTCTGTTGCAGCCTGGTTGTTCTGCCTCTTACTGCGATAATTACTGTGTTGTATTAAAAGCTTTCCACAGAGAATTATTACGTAGCTCATAGTGATGAAGAGCTTTAGTTAACAACTGTATCTGAAGCATTTGAATATACAAATGCCTTTATTTTCATATGATGAAAATATTAGAAGAGACAGAAGTTTTTTTTTTCCCTTTCATACTGTTTTGGCAGTTGTCTTTTTCTTCATGAGCCATGTGACAAAATCTTGGTGATTCATGATAAATTCCGCAGCCAGAACAGCTCATATGATGTGAATCTTCTGGATGGATTTCTACAGAAAAGCATTAAAAGAACCGGGTGCTTTTTTTTTGTTGTTGTTTGTTTTTGTTTTTAATGCTGCTCTTAGATTCCTGTAACGTTCCTAGATTTTCATGTAAAAACAAGCAAAAAGGAACCAAAAGGCAGCCTCAAGATAGGCTTAACCCTTTTTACAGAGAAAAGCAGATAGATCTTTGGCCTTGATTCAGAACAGTACTTAAGCAAATGTTCTGAATAGGAATATCTTACCTAATGGAAAACTCTGAAGCCTTGACCTTTGTTTTTCTTCCCTTTCTTTTGCCAAATGCTAGAATTCTTCTTAAGCCAGTTCTACATGAAACAAACAGAGGCTTTCCTTTCTCCAGTTTTAGACTTTTTGGTAGCTTTTCTTTAACCCTGGTCTTAATTCCCTATAGTTAGCCGTGCCCTGGAGCCTGGGGTGAGGAGAAGACTTCCCGCAGGGGTGAGCAGCCTTCCCAGCTTTGTATGGAAAAACTGGGGGCAGCATGTCCAAACTCCTCCTCATTGCATAATTAAGAGCACATTGTTCACACAGCCCAGAACTTGGAGTTTCCCAACACATGAAGGCACTGACATGTGACATCTGTGTTTCAGTTGGGTGATAAACATCTGGGGGTGGAAGGGAGGCTCTGGTGGTGGGCGGAGAGCTGGGAGTGATTCAGATGGACAAGGAGTCCCCGTTGCTGCAGCAGAAGTAGTGGGGATTCTTGATTCATTCTCCTCAGCTGCTTTCGCCACCCTTGCTGCCCCTGCTGTCCCTCCCAGTATTACTGTGTCATCCAGCTAGTTGCGTAGTCCCAGGTTAATTATCTTCCTTTACAAGGTGATTGTTTTTTCTTAAGTAATTATTATTTTTTAAATAACGATTGAATTCCCAAATGATCTCACCCTGCTTTCTCTCTGTAGATGTTTGTGAATCAAAATAACAAGTTAACAGACAGGCAAAAACACAGAAGCATGAGACGGGACAGTGAAGATGGGACAGAGCTCCAACCCATGGTGAGGCAGGAGTGCAGGCTGGGAACTTGCCTGCCAGCTGATGTGCTTGTCTTTGTGTCCTGAGAACAGATGTAGACCGTTACACATGTTTTCTGATGCCTCACAGCAGCCATCATGCTGCATCCCTTTCCCACTTTTTCCTTCGATTGCTTTCCCCCCTCAGGAAACCCTCTGCTGGTACATAATGGATTGGATCAAATGTTTGTACTCATCTGTCTTCCATTCCCACTCAGTGTGCCCAGCAAAGGATGAGAAAAATGAGACAACAGCAAGGGGGTGGGAGAGTAATGCTGTGTGGGTAGTCCTTCATGTGTCTGCTGTAAGACAAGCCAAAACAGCAGCAGGCCACTTGACAGAAATGTTAAAGTTCTAGAACTCTAATATTAGATCTTAAATGGCTTTCTTCTCCAGGACAAGACATGCCACTCCACCCCCCACCGCCTTCTTTTTCTAGTAGTGCCTATATTTGTTTCTTCTCTTTTATGCTGGGGTAAAAATAACAAGATGCTAGAAGGGAGCACTGCCCTTCCCCCAGGCTTGGGAAGGTCCTGGGAGTAAAGTTCACTGACATCTGAGATGCTGCAAATTGCCCAAGCTGAGGAACTGCCCCAACTAGTTCAGAATTTGGGGTGACTTCAGCCTCTCATTGTTATAGAAAGGGATGGCTGTACTTGTTCTTTTCATTGTTTGGGTCTGTTTTTGCGTTCTTCAGTAATACTTTGCCAAGCACAGAAACTGGGGAGCTTCTGATCCCTGGGAGGACTGAAGATGTCAGACACAAAAGAACCATAATTATTTTCCCAGTTTACTTTTACAGACATATAAATGCAGTTACAGGACTACACATTACTTGCCTACTTTTTTCTCTTTGTAGACTTGAATGGGAAATGCATTGGGAAGCACTAAAGCAGATCAGCAAGAGCAGAAACAGTTGCAGAAAAAAAGTAAAGGTTACCAACAACCCAGGACAAAGTAACAGTTCTGTAAATCTCTGCTGTACCCTCTGCACTGCTAAAATAATCTGTTTGCATGAATAATGTGTTTTGTGTCAGCACACCTGATTTTTATTAATAGTGTTGTTACAATGGTGTATCAAAGTTGTTAATAAACAAATTTCTTGTAAGTTTCTATGCCATCTAACTTAAATACAGAATTGACAGGTCTCGAGCTGCCCTTTTTATCTTCGTGGTGTGTCATTTAACGTGGATTTGTTTTTGAAGTTTGTAGTTGGACTGTGTCTATAAAACAATTTTTTATGGAGTCCATCTTGTTCTGGGCAGGGGGGTAGCTCTAGATTTTATTCAGTTGAGCATGATTGTATTCTTCCTTTTAAAACTCCTTTAACTGTTTGTTTGAAGTGAGGTTTCAGGTAGGAAAATTACTTGAACCAGGGATTTCAGTGTAGTACACATCAGTGTAGGAAGTAAGACACTGCTGCAGTTAAGTGACTCAAATGGTCCATAATGGTCTCGTAACAGAATAGCTTGCTAAACCTTTGATTAGTCACAGCTTGGAAGTGACATACAGAAAATCAAAGCTCATTGGTGCTCTGAATGCCAGATCTGTTTTCATCTGGATACTTCGTCTGATCTGCTGCTGAAAAGAGTTGCCTGCCAGGAGATGCTCAGAAATACTTGCTTCTGATTCCTCTAATATGAGCCGCTTCAACAAGTCAAAGGATAAGTGATAGATGATGAGAAGGGAAAAGGAACATTAATTAATTTCTAGCTGGTAGGTGAAGTTGGATGGGACCCTGGACAATCTGAACTAGTACTCGATCTAGGGGCTGGCAGCCCTGCTGGCTGGTGCAAGGGGGTTGGAACATGGTGATCCTTGAGGTCAGGCCATACTACGATTCTGTGATTTTAAACACTTGGGTATTTCTGGTGCTTGGGATGCTGAATGAACAACAACTCTCCGTTGTTGAGAAAGCACCACAGACAAGGTACTGCAGAGGGACAAAACCTTTCTTCTTCCACACTAAGATTGTTTCCAGGTAACAGCGTCTGCACAGTGTAAAAATTTTATCAATATACAAAGCAGGGCTTTGAAGTTTCAATTACTACAGAATGGAGTCTTCTTCTGTTTGTATTCATGCTTATGCTGCATGTCTTAGCCCCTGACTTGGGAACTTGCTGAATGGTGGAAGGAGGGGACATTTTTAGAAGTGTATCCCCATTTATAGATAATCTGTACGTTGGACAATCTCTAAATGATTTCCAGTCTCAGAGGTTCTTTGGTTCATTGCAATTATTGATTCAGTATCACTGCCCCCAGTGCAGCTGCTGGGTGGAGAAAGGACTTCTAGATGATTACTAAGTTCGTTTTGCTTTTTAAAGAAGGAAGTTAATGAATTTCCCAGTTAAATTATATTTGAGTGTATTTCATGTAAGCAATGTTGTAGCCAAAGAGTTACAGCTGTGACAATCTCATGGTTTCAGAGGATAGTTCAGAGTGCATACCTTTTAACTAAGTTAGTCCTTTTAACTAAAATAGCTTTCAGGTGTGACGTGAGACTTCCTAATCATACACATGCTGCTAGTCATTATGTCAACAGCCTCCAAATGAAGCATTCCTGCCTGCCACAAATCCTCACCTGAGCTTGAAGAATAAATTACCCTTACAGAAACTGGTTGCTGTTCTGCTTCCCTATAGGATACCATGGTCAGGCAACTAAAGCAGGCTGAAAGTAGAGCTCTTGTGAATGCCATCAGATAATTGTCCAAGCTGCTTTAGGTATTTGCAGTGCCTACCTGGAGAGCAGCCCAATAGTGTGTGGAGCCTTGGAGTGATCGATGCAGTTTCCTGCAGCTACAGGTGACTGGATTTGGAGGAATTGAAGGTATGGTTGTAATTCCCTTAAAAAAACAGGAGCTGGGGCTATTTGAATATCAAGAGAAAACTACATATTGCAGCAGGTTTTAAGCAAGGCAGTTTGTATTTGTTTGGTGTCGTCTTCAAACTCTTAGGTACCCCTGGTGAGTGACAGAAATGGGCACACGGAACTGTTTGTGTGCCTTGTGCCTCCTTTCAGGTACATATAAAATAAATGCGGGCAAGTAGTTCAAAGCATGTTCTGGCTTCAGGAAGAGCAGGAAGGCTTTCAGAAGAGATCCTGCCTTTACCCAAACTACTGAAGTGTTTTGTTGTTAATCACAGTACTGCTTTTCAGCATCTAATACCCTAGGTGTAAGTTGCTGAATACCAGTATCTTGAAGGGGACAACAGCATAGCTCAGGAAGAGCAGGTCTAAACAGACATCTTGGTCACTCCTTCGCCTAAGGCGCAGGGCTTGGACTGACGATCACCAGAGCTCCTTTCCAACTTAAAATTCTATGAAGTAAATAAGCTAAGTCTTATTTCAACAAGTCATGTGAAAGTCAAATCACTACACCCTAAGATAATATGAAGAAATGGACTAATATTTCTAGTCTTGAGGGAAGAATCCTTTTCAAGTCCACTGCTTGCAGGTACAAAACATATCAATATAAATAACTTTAAAATACACAGCAAGTAACTTTAAGATATCTTCTATTCAGTGACAGTACTCCCCACCCTCCAGCAGAACCTTGTTGGTTTTTTTTTTTCTCCTGTTGCAAGAGCCCAGGTGAATTAGTACAGCCTAGCTGCACTCTGGCAAGAAAGAGTTTCCCACTTAGGAATAAAGTTCTGCTATTAGTATCTAATGAACTCAGACCAGCAGACATGCGGATCTGGGTATCTCATTACATACTCTGTCTTGTGAATTCTGCAAGTGATGGTATGAAGGTTATAGGCCAAAGGAGAGGCAGAGTTAAATATCTGTAGTTCCTCATTTGCCTTGAGAAAGGGGCAGGGATTTTGTGAACTTTGAAGGATCTCTAGTCATAATCTCACAGTCACGTAGAGGGGAAGTGAACTCTGCTATGAAGGAGCTACATTCCTTTCTTGTTAAGTCACTGTCACTCACTCCCAGGACATTTTTACTAGGCTGTTAGATTAAATCCTGCAGAAAAGAAAGAACTTGGATTGCAACAGACAGCAGTCCTACATTACCCTTAACACAGGCAATGATGGTGATGATTTGGGAGTAACTTCTATGCTATCTCTTCTTTAATTATGGTAGCATAACAAATGAGACGGGGTCTTCAACATACCTTTAAGAAAAAATATTTATTTATAAAAATACACTGGGATCAGTTTGAGAAGTGTGGCAATAAATACAGTTCAAGGAAGAAAAAGCACTTCTACATGGATATATTATGGCACAATATAAGGTAAATGCACCATCAGACATGGGACTTCCATTGGCTCAAGACTTTGTACAAGCTCCCTTTTTAGTAAGACAACTATTTCTAAGAGTTTGGTCAGTGTGAGTAATGGAATGAATTTGAAATCACAAATGCACACATCTAATGCGGGACTTACCATTAGCAAACAATACTTTAAAAACATAGTAATGAGATTTAAATCACTCACGTGATGCCTTAGGCTTAATTGGCCAAGACCACATTTAACTTTGAGCATTAAATTCTTTGATTTCATCTGGAAAACAGAAAAGCTGTAAATATGTAAAATGAAGGCTTAATGTGGTATGTAAAAACCTACTTAAGTAGATTGTAAAAATGCATAGCTCCTTATTAGAAGACCTGGCTGTACAAGAGCACTCCCCCTTTCACAGTATTCCTTTTTACTTCATATGCAGTTATTGGTTATGCTGTAGACTACAACTGTTACAGCACTAAAGGCAACTAGACAGGGAAAGGGCAGAGAAAGAAAAGAGGAATGTATGTAAGGCAGTATTTCTTTAGGTACATTAAGTATAGTCTGTAGGAAAGACAGGTAACAATTCCACAAGGCTAGTTTCGTTCTTACTGAATAAAATAATGGACTAATACTGAGCTTCAGATGCAAATCTAGTAATCAATGCCTTGGTCACTGTACTGACCATGGTAATCTCTTTGATAGTCATCTTGGTACTCTCCATGATAGTCATCTGGGTATTCTGCCTGATAATCGCTATCGCTGATTTCTGACCCGTTAGTTCCTGTTCCTTGGCTGCCATTATGAATGACGGGTTCTGTAGGTGCAGCACAGTACTTGGGGTCGTACACTTGCCGTCCAAGCCCATACACACTCATTCCCTTCTGTGAAGCTACTTTGTTGGTGCCCATTTGTAATGAAATAGTTGAGTTATCCACAGGTTGCAATATGTGCTTCTGATCATAGATGTCTCTTCTGGTACCTGGTGCCAGCATACCAGCCTAGTAAAACAGGATTGTAGAGGTTCAGTAAGGTCACGAGCTGTGATTACGAGGCCTGTTATTACAAGTTGTACAACTCACTGGAAGCGCTAGAAACTACAAGCACAACTGAACAGCAGCAAGCGTTCACTAGTAAAAAAGACCCTGCTGAAAGATCGATTTAATCTCTCTCTTTAAAAAGAAAATGCTTTGAGGTGCTGCCCAAGATGTGATTCTAGTGCTTAGTTAATGCTGGAAACACAGCTGTGGTTTTCTTCTGACGCAACACAGCCAGGTGAAAATTCTGAAAGTACAGCGTCATTTTTATGCCTGAAGATTTCCAGCACAGAACATACCAGTTAACGATGAAAAATTTAAGTTGTTCAATTACTGCACAGAAGTACGTTTGAATTGTACTTTCTTGCTGTTGTCAGCAAGACACTTCTGCTGCACTCTCCTCGCTTGCCCAGGCTGAGTGCTCAATCTTTTCTGGAAATGTCACACATAGTCCTCCTTACCTGACTGGCTCCTTTATTAGTGCCCATCTGTAGGCTGATTGTTGTCTGGTCAAATGGCTTATCAGTTTGCATTTTTGGATCGTAGAGATGTCTTCTAGTTCCATAAGCAGTCATGCCTGCCTGACTGGCACACTTATTGGTGCCCATCTTTATTGGGAGAAGCAAGAGGTGGACAGAAAAAGTGATTTATCTGTACAACAAGACAGTGTAAGGAAACAAGTACAGTTGCTAGCTGTGATAGCTGACAGAAGAAGTAATTCCCACGTGTGTTTTTCTCATCTAGCTTGATCACTACTTATAATAAGTTACCACTTCTCCATAATGAGCTTAGAAAGAGAAAGTAAAATTAACAGTCATCCCAAGGCATTTCATGACTGGCATTTGTCCAACTGCATATACAGTAAGAAATAGATGTGTGTATCAAAATACAATCATCAGCTTCTACCCTGGACAGTACAGACTCAGTGTCACTGCCAGAACTTGTCTACCCCAAGAATTGTACAATTTTGTTCAGCCTCCTTTTAAAGCCACTGTCAGGGACCAAGATGATACAGCTAATATTAGCTAATCTTTTCCTCCTTATTGCTCTTACTACAGATTTAAAACAAACACAAAAACCTCGGTGGTCACATGAGCATATAAACTCAATCAGCTGTGTACAGGAATTAAAACACCACACCTCCTTCCATGACAAGAATATACTGTAACAGTGCTGGTTTTGTTTTTTTTTTGCATTAGAAATATCCCTGTTAATTAAAACAAAGTTGTTGTGAAATGTAACTGCAAACAAGAATTTCACACTTACCTGTAGGCCGATTACACTTTGACCAGCTTTTAGTTTTCCTGCATCAAAACTTCGTGCTTGTTTCTCAGCATATTTGACACCAATATCAATTGTAGTATGAAAGCCTTTGGTTTTTGCCTATTTAGGGAGAAGGAAAATAGAGTCTTCAGCATTGAGCAGAGTTTCTGTGACTGGAACGCTTTCTTTATAGCGGGTATGGAGACCTAGGCTGACAGATAAGCTGCCTTTGTACCTGTCCTTGGTCTTTCAAGTGATGCCATAAGCAGGATTATCTCATGAGAAAATGTGGTGTCAGGGGTGGGAGGAGAGAACCATTTCTGTCACCATTTGAACGTGCACTCTGAAGCTAAGATACCTAAGGATCTTTGTCAGAGTGAGAAGGATAATCTGTAGGGATTAATGTTCTCTTGTGAGCCTCCCTAGTTCAGGTCAAAAATCCTAACTCTTAATTCCAAGCTTTTGCTCAAGGAATGACTCAGGAGCAATTTCTGCAGTTTCTCAGACTCCCAATACTATTATCCCCTCTTGATAGGTTGGACTTCTGCCAGCGCCAGAGGTACAAATACTTACCAGACCTGCTAGTGCCACGAGAGTAGTCTGTACTTGAGTCATATTTCCATTTTCAAAAAGATCATTGGCTTCAAAAATATCATGTGGCTTCATGCCGTAGACTTGGATCGCTTTGATAAAATTCCCAATGTTCTCCAGCTAAACAGAAACAAAAAAGCCCTTTTTTTATTCAGTGTTTTGATTTGAAAACTAAGTAATTAGTTTAAAATGGAACTTCTTGGTATTGGCTTCGTTTCGCTTTTTTACACACATTCTTTGCCTTGTGGGAATGGAACACCTCAGTTGGCATGGTTAAGAGTAACTACTCAAGAGTTTGAGATTACTTTTGTTAGTTTTAATGTGGACTTCAGAAATCACACTGAGTTTGTCTATCCAGCATCTCTCTATCAGTATCTGTTATTTTGATGACAAAACTCAACTGTGTCCATTTCCAGAGAAATCCTAATTCAGAACTTCAAGAATTGATTGTAAGATAATTAAAACATAGTTATGCGAGTAGTAAGAACATTTACTCTAGTCTGAAGGTGCTGTCCTGCTCACCTACTTGGACAAATTCAGAGAAGCTTTTGGGTTTTACTAGCAGTGTATGCTGTAGAAACTGGGAAGTAACATGGAGTATGTGAGTAAAGACAATCTTGCCTTTCCTTCAGGAGTCATGAGAGAGATTAAAATCCTCCACTGCATTTCTTAGCGTTCAAGACAATAAAAACAAGACACTGATACAGCAGCAGTAAGTTAGACTCAATGATAGTAAAGGCAAAAACCCTTCAAGTACATGTTCTAAAGGCACGTTGGTTTTGATAGTCACAAAGGGGATTTAAAAAAAAAAAAAGTGCAAGATACATTAGCCACAAAGACCAAACCTGGATGTACTGAAGTCCAATAGCTAGTGTATTTATTTGTATTTTCTGAGTTCTGTTGCAAAACATGTCCTCAAAGACTGTTCCCCATGACCCCTAGGGGTTTCTCAGGAGGATGCTGCGCAACAGTGACCTCGTATATCCAGGTAGAGGCAAGCTGCTGACCTGCAGAACTGCCCAGATGGAATATGCTAGCCGTCTGGCGTTAGTTAGGTGTTCTTGTTTGGTTGTTTGTTTTGATTTCATTGTATTTTCTTTAAACTTGGAAAAGACCTTGCTATATGGCTCTGTGTTCTTCCTCCACCTGAAACTTCATTTGTTAGCTAAAGCATTATTATGAAATATGTACAGTCAGCTGCCATTTACGAGCCATCTTAGCTGTTAGAATTGCTTTCTATGAAATGATGTTCACATATGCAGTAACCTCACTCAACTGTTGGTGCATGTATCTTGTTACACACGTACAAAACTTGATGCTATCAGGATTTAAAGCATAGACATTCACAGAAAATTTGTTAATGGAAAAGAACCATTTGGGAGTTGGAGGGGTTAGAGGTATAGTTTTGGGTTGTTTTTTTGTTTTACCTGGTGCCAATTTAGTTTTGATTGATTAATTTTCTTCACTGATCCTGGCTGCAGCTTATTTATAAGCCTAGGGAGTGAAAAAAAGGGAAATTCTTAAACAATATATCTCATCCATACACCATCTTTGTAGGCATTATATAATATTTTCAGTGACACTCTGTTAGTTGCATTAGTTTAATCAGAATGCTTAGGCTTTTTATTTATACAGCGTGCCTCGCTTAGACCTCGGTCTGATACACCTAACAGACAAGTCACAAGAATTGTTAGAATTGTTGTGTGCCATTTCATTATTATAAAAAAGAGCCTCATCATTACATTCAGATATATTTAGAAATCTTTGCAGAAATATAAAGGAGGTTTGAGTTAAATTCTGATTCTTCTCCACAGTTTTAAAAAAGCTGTCTCCCACCCTCTACTGCCAGCTATCTTTGACTCCCATTGTTGATGTGTTTGAAGGAAATCCATCTGCATTCTGCAAATGTAGAAAACTGCTGAAATAAGGTTACTTGATAAATGCTTACTCGCATAAAATGATGCCATCTTTCAGTCCCAGCTGAAAGTTTGCACCAATGCTCAGGCCTGTAACCTCTTCTATCCAGTTACGCAGGTCTTCTTCTATCTGGGGATCATACTTCAGGGCAATCTGTAACACAAGCAGTCACAAAGTTACTTCACAAGAAAAAACTGCAAGTCCTTCCCTAAGTGTTTCAGAGAGTACGTTCTAGCATCTATCCAGTACTGTATTTCAGTATCAGGGTACAGTTTTTGTTCCTTTTACTGTAATGGTTACGCCTTTACTAAATGTTTATTTGTAAGTACTCCTTTGAAGCACTTGACCAGTTCTCCCTACTGTAAGATTTGTTAGAACTTAAGCATAGTCTTTGGACAGCTGCAGAGGAATAATGACACTGTTGAAGAAGTATTTTACACATAAGTTGCACTTCAGCAGCAAGTAAAAACTGAAACAGTAGTTTATAAAAATAAAAATTCCAGACTTCCAAACCATCAGCACTACTGCTCCAACACAGATTTCCAGACAGGAACTTATACTTAATAGGTTTGATGTTATTTATGAGAAGATTATAGTGGATTTTCTGCTTTAGCTAGATTATGACTAATGGAGATGGATTGTTAGGTTTTCTCCATCACCACAACACCAGCAGTTACCTTTTTGGGGACTTGGGTGGTTGTGTGTGGTGACAGGGTCTTTTGTTGGTTTGTTGTTGTTTTTCTTCAATTGAAGAGTCAGAATCCCTAATGTATCTCTTTTGTTTGGGTTTGCTGGGAGACTCAAATGGAACAAGCAGAGATCTGGTGTCTTAATTGCAAGGTTGTTGCAAAGCACTGTTATGTTACAGAGAAAACCTGCAACAGTCCTTGGAATTCAAGGCATCAAACAGAGGCCAAGAGTTGTCAGCAAGGTGACTCTAAAAACTCCTTTCCCAGACACTCAGTCTTCACCAGTCAGTGTCAGTTGGTGCTGCACGTGCTGCAAGTCAGTGGGAAGCAGCACGCTCGAATCAGGCCAGCGGGGGCCAAGTTCAGCTCTGCCCTTTGTTCCCTGCTCCACTCAAAGGATGCTGAAAAGCAGCTCAAACTTCCTTTGGCTAAATCTGTTACTTCTTGCAATGCTCCCAACATAGGCAATTTGGAGAAAAGGGTTCACATCATTGAAAGCAATCTTAGTCCTACATAACTTGCTCCTTTTTGTGCAAACAGAACAAGTTATCCAAGCACATGATTTTATGTCACAACTAACCTCCACTGGTGCACAGGTTGGCAGCGCTTCTCTGTGTGCAATACAGGCTGTCCCACCTGGCACAGCAAGCAAGGCTGGGGATGAGCGAGCTGCCCCACCAAGGCTGAGCAGCACCTGCACTGCTGCTTGCTGACAGCCCTGCTGGCCACCGCTTAATTCCTTGTGGGAAACCTGGCCAAACCAGTCACATGCAGACCTGAAGTTTCACACTTGATGCAGACTGTCTTAGACTTGGGCTCAGAAAAGCTAGGTATCAGCAACCATTTTATACTGCAGGAGATTGCAGTTCCAACCTACGTGAATTACTTGGATTGAGGCAAGTACTACATCTTGGCTAGCATTGCTCTCCCCAACTCCAAACCGACCACACTAGAAATCACACAGTATGCCATTCTCTTCTTTCTTCTAAGGGAATGGAAAATTCCTATATCTCTGGCTTTACTTCAGAAATTTATGTGAGGAATATCTATTTTCCTTTTCCTTAACTGTTTGTAGTAGTGCTGCTGTGGTGCCTAAGTTACAGGTCAGGAGAATTCCCTCATTGATCACTGTGTAGAACTCTGGGCAGCGTTCTGCAAAAGCTCTGAGTAGCTCGGTGCTCAGGCCAGTGGTGGTCTGCCATCCTCGTGCTCTCTTTTCTCATGGCAGAGAAGAAAGCTCGAGTAATAAATACTGCCCAGGATAAGGAAAGTGATTTTTTTTTTTTTTTTTTTTTTTAATATCTTTCTGAAGTTAGAAGGTGAGAAATGGACTGGAAAAGTGAATTGTTAAGTTCACAGCTCCACAGGGAAAGCCTCCACACCTTTGTGTCTTTCTTTTTTAATTAATTTTAAAGAAGATAGTCATCTTGTCCTTTAGTTTAATGCCAGAAGCAGCACTGCTGTGTTTTTAGTGATTGTAGTAACAGTACAGAGCAGGCAGCCCCTTTTGCAAGGGGCCCCAGCCAGAAAGATTCATTGCCTCAAAAATGGCGATGAGGAAGCTGGTTATTGTCCTTCTCCTTCCTAACCTGGCAGTCAGCTCACAAACTAGTTTCATGGTTATTTTTGTTTCCTATGGAAACACGGCGCGTGTGATCACACCCTGAATCTGTCTTCCTGGTAACATCAGAACAAGCTACTCAAGTTCTGCCAAACTCACAGAAGAGCTGCAGTCATGGATGTAACTGAGGACGTAGCTGAGATTTTGTTTCTTTGTTTTTTGAAGTATTTTGGGCAATGGAAAAAGATCCCCAAAGTCTAAAACATAGCATCATATCATTATTCCACACTGAAGAATACACAGAGACCTTACTAAAGTGCCCAGGCAAAATCTGAAGTTACAGGCACAAAAACAGGCAAGTTTAGAAAAAGAACCTGCATGAAGGTCAGAGCATGGTATGCTCTGATATTCCACTGAGCAGAGAGCAGGCAGTTGGGACTGGCTGTGTGGATGGAGACAGTTTGTGCCACATTAAGATCACAGTTCTAACATGCACACCGTTCAGAGAGGGGCCAGAGCAAGTCTCTTCCTCTATTCTTCAGTAATACAAATACAATGTTATGCTAGCTGAACATTCAGGTGATTTGTTTCGCATTGGCTTAAAGACAATGCTAAGTGATAGTTTAGCCATCCTGCAGCTGAACTTATTGTCTCTTCCTCTTTGTAAGTAAGGAAATAACCAGGGCACAAACTGATCTTGCAGAAAAGTGGTGATTCCACCAAGGGACATGCTTTAAAGATCACTCGTCTCCTCCTTCCCCCAGTTTACAGTCAATGAAAATGGCAGTCAGACTAGAGTGAGTCCCACCAGCACTTGTGTGTTTGTGGCTGTCTTTGCAAGTATATAAAGGGAAACAATGGCAAAAATTTTCTCATTTAATATCCATTCCATATTTGAGATCACAAATGAGATGAACACTAAATAACTAACTAAAGGTACTTGAAAGGGATCGGATGGAATTTCATCCTGTCTCTTGAAAGATATTTACTTTGTTGGAATACTTTACATCATTTAAGTCCTCAGTTTCTCAAGAGGTTTTAAAGTATGTTGGGGTATCGTTACTGTGCTTATCTACAGATGGGGAAAAAAATCATATGAAGAAACTTGCATTTTTGGCACCAAAAGCATTACTATTAAGTCTACTCATTTTCTGAGTTGTCTTCAGTAAGGTACTGAAACTTGTTTGACTTAAACATGGCAAAGGGTTTGATGTCTTTAACAGGCAGGCAACTAGGTTACTGAATGTCAGGTGGCGGTGGCAGGTTTTGTG
Organism: Centrocercus urophasianus; assembly: GCF_019232065.1. Classification (NCBI taxonomy): domain Eukaryota; kingdom Metazoa; phylum Chordata; class Aves; order Galliformes; family Phasianidae; genus Centrocercus; species Centrocercus urophasianus. The sequence goes on along the minus strand of NW_024884733.1, from coordinate 12,926,731 downwards.
AATTATACTTGATCTATCTGAAAAGATAAAAGATGTGGAAATGCAGAACTCAGGCTAAGCAAGAGGGGTAAGTTAAGCTGGGCGGGCGCTGGGTCAGTGCTACTGGAGGGGAGGTGTTCTGCTTGCTTTGGGTTGAGCTCTGTTTTACTCCTGGTGTCACAGTTAGAAGTTACATAACACTAAACAAGGGAATACTTCATATTTTCCATGTATCTATCAGTTGTTCCAGCCTTTCTTTGATTGCTATCTGTGAGGGGAAAGTTGGAAGCTTTGTTATAAATGAAATATTATGGCTTTTTCCATTACTACAATTCTACATGCCATCATTTGATCCTTTTTAATGCTGAACTTTCATGGCCAATACTTAAATCTTGTATGTCCACAGAAGAAGACACCTTCTAGTAAGATGAAAGTGGTAGCTAAGCAGCTCATTTCAAAGAATTCATCATCAGTGCCATTAGAAAAAGCTGCTGTTTCAGAACCCTGTAGAAAAGATGAAATTGAAGCAATGGATATAAACACTAAAATGTGATTTAAAACCAGATAACAGGATGCCAACTGAAAATTTCTTTGTTTTGTTCTGATAAATCTTGAAGGATTCATAAAGCTATAAATGCTGCCGCTTTTGTAGACACTTCTGAGGTACAGATGTAGTTAGAAATCTCTCTGAGATGGAAGTCTATGCAAGTGGTCAAAGCCAGAAATGCTGTGTGGTTGTGGGAAGAAGCAAGCAGGTGTCACTTGCCTGTTAACAAGCTCCTGACTGCTAGGCCAGTTTGTAGTGTGAAGAGTTGGCTTCTGTTTCAATACAGAAAAAGCTATGTAAAATTTGGAAATTAACAAAATACAAAGTTTTTTTTTTCCATTAATTTTAAATAGAAATGGGATAGCTTCATAATAGGTAGCCTTCAGAAGACTGACATTATATATTACCTTGCTACTGGAAGTCACAAGAAGAGGCTGCAGAAAAATTAGGCTCAAAGCTGTCCTTTTGGACTGTGTTCACTTAATATACAAAATAAATTAAAATTACCCACTCATTTTTAACTCAAGCTGTACAAAATACTTCAGTTACATCTCTGCAAAACACTCCCACTGTGTCTGAATTGTTGGGAAGGGAGGTTGAAATTTGGAAAATTTCTGCGTGCTTTACAAGAACATTCTGAGCTTGACTCTTTTGCACCAGATGAGATCACAGACACTACCTCTGACTTTTTCCTGAGCTTCACATACCTTTAATAATACATTAAAGTTGTATTAAGAATATAAATTTTAATTCACCAGAAGCTGTTTCAGATGCTTATGTGCTTCTGCTGCTGTAGTGTCTGTCCTGTAGAACCAGGATAGAAGAGTGCCTCATCAATGATGCAGAGGAACAAGCAAAACCCAGGTTTATTAATGCAGTATGAAATTAAACTAAAATCTCTTCTGCCATCTTTTCTTACAGATCAATTAAAGAAAGCACTTTACTAACAAAGTGATGTGCTTCAGTCTTACAGGTGGAAGTCTTTTGGCTTTTGTTTCCTAGATTTGTTTTTTCCTTTGTGGAGTGGAAGGAGGGGAGGGGCAGAACTGGCTTTAGAACTTAGGACACCAGTAAGTCGGTCCTTCCTGCCTTTTACTAGGCAATTCCTGTTTCCAATGCCAAGTTTCATCTTGGAATGTCACACACAGATAACGCTAAGCAATCTGATACACATACATTTATGCCAATATCCACATTAGGCTTGAGTCCTCGAGTAAAACCTGATTCCTCTACAGCCTTCACAATTCCTTAGATGTGGGATGAAAGATTTCCCGGTGATAGTTTACACTGACTCTTCTTGCAGCATTTGATACTATCCATGCCTTCTTGTAATATATTTATTTTGGCAAATGGAGAATTCGGGATTCTTGGAACTCTGATCTTCCTGTCTTGTGCTGTGCAGGTAGGACTGATCTTAAAGCATACAAACCCTCCCCCCAAGTTTAATACAAGACTAGTAATCATCGCCTTATTTGTCAAGCGTATGGATTCCTTGTGAAGGTAACTTTGCCTTTGTTTCAAAGTTCAAGGGCCACAGGCAGATCATTAGAATTGCTCAGTGTGCCGTAGCGTGCTGAGTTGGAGAGATGTTAGCCAGTATTTCGCACCATAAATGATCTCATATGGACTTTCAGTTGTCCTTTCATACTAATCTTTTCCAAATTACACAGTACACACTGTACATTAAAAGCTACACCTGTGCCAAATCTCCAGTTTAAGAGTTCAGCTATCTTGCTGCTACTCTGGAAAAACACTGTAACACTTTTTCAAGATTAAGTTTAAACACGCTCCGCAGCTTTTACAAGTCACTGAGGCTAACAAACACACAACTCAGTAACTAGAAAGCAGTTATAAAGGATAAAGTCACCCATTGCCTTACAACAGCCGGCAACTGGTAGTGCTCCTGAAGCTTTCCCTTATGCCGCAGGCTGCGTGCCCGCGCTGCAGGGCTCACACGGCCAGCATGTGGCACATATGGCACATATGGCAGGAGGCACACTGCGTTCCAGGACCAGGCAGCACCTGAAGAAACTGATTTTTGTTAAAGTTGGAACAAAAGAAATGGGTGCCTGCCCAAGTGGGAGTGAGGCACGCTACAGCACTGATCCCAAATGATTCTCCAGCATTCCAGCTCTTTGCATCTGAGCTCCCTGTTCTGTTCTTTGTTTATTGTTCCATAACGCGTTGCCAAATCTCTCTTTTTCTAAAGATTGTCTAAATTTACTTTTTTTTTTTTTTTAATTATACACCTGAGTTGCAGTTGAAATTCTGAAATGTAAATAGGTCACCCTATATACTTAGACTTCAGATTCAAAGGTGAAGGAGTGTAATACTTCTTGTTGGAGCCAGTAAGTTTGCCAACAGAGCTTTAGTCATAGAATACAAAAGAGCATGATCTTTAAACTGAGACACAGAACCAACGGCACTGGGAAAATAGAGTTATGATTTTATGGAAAGTGGGGCAGAAGAGGCAGTGAAAGGAACTCACCATCGAGTGCAGCTTTTTGCCATCTGAGCTTCCAGCAACTCAGTGAACATTCACCATAAGTACAAATTAAAATTCCCTATTAATTGCATGTACATTGATCAGAACTACATGTGAAAATAGATATCGCAGGATTGTACATAAGAAACCCAAAGGTGAAAAGAAATGCAGGAATCCAGATAAAAACTGAAGAGAAACTTGAAAAAATGAAAGCTGCCGTTAAGTATGCCCGGCTAGTTGAGCATTTTTCTGTCATTATGGATTGTTTACAGAAAAGCAAGAAATCCACCCTGTTAACACTAATGCCATTGTATCCCACCACTACCCTACCTAGTACAATTTTTTTTACAACTGGATCCATTTTGCTTCATGGTAATCTTGTTATTTGTAGCATAGTTGATAACTCAGCAACATTTCCTCTGTAAATCAGAACAATCTTTAAAAGAGAGATGGATGAGAATTAATCCAAATTCCCCGGCATTACTTCCACGTGCACCAGCTTAAGCTCTGCAAAGTAGAAGCAAGCCATGCCACACGGTTTCCATTCCTCTCCTGCCCAAGGCACCTGAGGGCACGCAGGGCTTCTGTTGCCAGAGCAGCAGGTGGGAAGAACGCGGTGTTCTGCTCCATGGCTGAGCAGGAGGACTTTGGGACTGCTCGCAAACCAGTCAAGGTGTTCCCACGTCTTCCCTCTATTGCTCTAACAATTCAGATTTGTGCCTGCCCTCAGACTGAACTGGTTCCCAGTTGTGCTGTGCTGTTGGATTACTGCAGCTCTCTCTCGCATTCCCATTTGTTTTCAGTTTTTCCTCACATTCACATTATCTTTTCTTGTCACAGCCACAGGCCTCTGTGCCTCCTTAGCCATCAGCTCTGCTTCCAACTGCAGCAACATCTGCTCCTGTCATCACACATTCTTCTTGATACTGAGGCCCTTTGTGTTGCATTATTTACTCTGTATCTCGCTGAATACTTAAACTGTGTTCTGCAAAGAAACTCTGAGTAATATTCACTACCCATTATTTGAAATAATTTGAAATAATGGGTAGATTCAGGATGGATGTTAGGAAAAATTTCAAGTGTTGAAGAAACGTTCAGATGTTCTACTAAGGGATATGGTGTAGTGAGGAAATGGTGGTGGGAGATGGAGGGTTGGAGTGGATGATTTTGGAGGTCTGTCCACCTTTGGTGATGCTATGATTTTATGAAATCACTGCACAATCATTACACAAAAAGCTTAAGAATATAAAGTTTCTTCTCCACCAGGGCAGCACTGATTCCACACGATGCATAAAGCCTGTTACTTCTTGAGAAAAGGTTCTCCTTGCTTTTGAGCCCTGTCCAGTATTACTGAACTGATACAACACAGATCAGAGCACAGCATGCTATCAGTAACAGGAACAACTGTGTGGTTGCTGTTAGGCTGCTGAAATTTAGGTCCAGGCAGTCCCAGCGTGCTTCTGAGTGGGCTCACTGAGGCACCCACAACAAATATTTGTCAGGAAAATATGTGTTTCTCTACAGTCTGGGACAAAGATCCCAGCAGGTGACAGCCTGTCACCTGTTATACCTTAGGCATCTAACTGAATTTGCATCTCTATCTAAATCCATCTCTACTCACATCATACATACAGAACACAGCATAAAAAGATTGGAATCGGCTAAGAATCTAAAAGAAGATTAAGCTAGACACATGCTTAATTAATCACACAAAATGCATGACTACTGTACAAAGAAGCGTTATAAAGTTCAAGACTGCACTTTTACAGCAGCCGAAGTCCTTACAAAAATACCTACAGATTTGTTTGTATAAGCAAAACACATCCCTTGACTTATTTCTGCAGTTTCTTCCTGGCCAACTGACGTAAATCTGCCGTGAGCAGAGAGATTTTGCACCAAAACCAGTTACTGGTCCTTCCCTGCCACATAACAGATTGCATTTTACAGTTACTGTCAGCCTCCTGCTAAGTCCTTTTGCCCAGAGTGACTGGCACAGATCATACAATCTCGTTACTGCCACTGGATATCAGTAGTTAGTGCTGCTGGGGGTGTGCACAGCATCCAGAACTCTGGGTTACCACTACATAAGCTGTGGAATTCAACTGCAGTGAATTCAGGAACACAAGAAGCAGTAAGTGCAGGGCAATGCCGTATTAAAATGATGTGTAAGAGAGATCCCAACCCTGAAATATTTGAAGTTCCATCCTTCTTCTGTAGAACAAAACGCTCAGGTGCCATGACTGACCTCTCCCTTTGCTGGTCATGTTTGGTGCTAATTCTTTCCTATCCATCAGAAAAACAGCTCTTTGTCTCTGATTTTTAATCTTATTGTTTTTTTATTATTACTGAAACCTGCTGTGTTTTTTCAACATTATTGAAACCATTTCCATGCCATCGTTTGTTAACAATAAAAGGCTGCTCTCAGGACAGGCCATAGGAAAGGGACAACAGTCTTCTATTTTCTGAGAAAGTTAAGTGTACTCTTTACTTTTCTTTGGAAGTGATCTCTATGGTGATTCTGCAAGGTAAAGAGACAGTTTCTTGCAAAAACAAGCAAGCGTTTGGTGACATAGGTCTGAATTACACATACTTCATTGGTTCAACACACATGTTATGACCCAACTTCAGGCAGCAGCAGTGTGGCATTACAGGAGCTGTGGCAGCTCCCGGCTCTCCAGGCAGCAGGAACTGCAGCGTGCAGCCGCCTGCCCTGTGTGCTGCAGGGAGGGCTCTGTGGGGCTCCCCGCTCACTGCCAGGGCAGAGCTGCCTCTGTCTGAGCACCTGGGAGCAAGCAAATGCTGCCTGCATCTGTTCGCCTTCTGCGCCTTGTTTCTTGCTTGCAAGACTTGTTGTGTTCAGTCAACTGATTGGAGACAACAGGAAAGTGCTTTTCAAGGAAGTTAGTCTCATTCAGGCATAACCAGGAATAAATTCAAACTATCTGCCTGCAAATAGGAGGCTGTAGCTGTGGAAATATTGACAGGAAAACAGAGGGAGATCTTTCTTATCAGGGAAGCTGTGTGAAGCGTTCGTAGGAGCGGTGTCCAAGCTGGGTGAGCTGGGGAGGTTTGTCTGGAATCACACTGTGCTCCTCCAGCCCTCAGCACAGCAGCTCAGATCCCACCCTCATAAAAGCCTTTCAGAACAGCAAGAAAACTAAGGCAAGGAGATGCCAGAACAGTGTCTGCCTCGGGGGAGAGAAGGCTTTATAAAGGCAGCAGGGAGCTGTCGTTAGGTCTGCTCATAGCTACTCAACTCAGCACTGCTCTAAGAAAAAACAAGAGGTTGGCAGAGTTTGGCATTTATCTGTTTGTTCATTTTAAGAAAACAAGAACCCAGAACTGCCTACCTGAAGGAAGTCACAACCACTGAGGAAGAACACTGAGTGATTCAAGCTAAATAGAGACAACATACATTACTGAGGCAATGCTGCAAAACCAAAAATATTTACCAGAAGAGAACGCTGCTGCTGGATATGGCCATACAAGTTAACAGTTGTTTAGAATCAAAGAGTTACGAAAGGCATTTTTAAGCAAAAGAGTCCCTCTTACAGAGAAAAGAAGGATTTTCACATGATCTCACTTAGAAAAAATCTGTTTCAAATTGCCCTACGTGTCCTGGCCTCGGGCCCACTTTTACTGAAGGCTTTTCCTGTACCATTCCGTAGGGGATGGGAATCTCTAAAAAGTTTTCCTTAAAAGGATGTGTCAGATGCACAGTGTATATGGTGTTACGGAGCTACAGAAGCCAGCAGCTCTGAATACAGAGAAGTTTCTATCCTTTACTCTCCAAGGCAAATCACAGCCCTCTACATTCCCTCTGAATTAATATTCTTACAGAAGGAGGCGAGGTGAAAAACCCACCGATGTGCCATTGTCCTGAAACAACGCACGCACGCATCCATCTGCCTCCTACCGGTACTGACTGAGCATGGGGAATGTAACAGGGTCACTTTCTCCAAATTTCAAACTAGCCCTGAAACCACACAAAAAGAAACCAAAATCATTTGTACGATTTAAACAAGGATGTGTCATTGAAATGCAACTTAAATTTTCTATTTTCTGAGACTGCTAATCGTATTTAATCATCATGACTTCAGGCAGATTTGATTTGCTGTCCTCAGAGGTTTTCTGGCTGTAGAAGGATGCAGAATTTAAACATTAACCACAGCAAGTGATGTATTTTTCTACCGCTAATGAAAGTTATACTAAGAAGTTGATGAATCCAGCAGAAATAAGGTTGCTGTAATTCATTCTGTAAATGTACAGAGCTTTGACACTGAAGGCACAGCCAAAGTGCTGCCTCAGCTTCAGCAGGACGCGATCTCCCAGTGAGAATCCCCGCTGCTGCTTCCTGCAGCCTGCCCGGCTCCACCTCAGCCCTGCTGCTCAGGAGTTGAGCCCCAGCTGTGTGCTGCCAGTCATTGCCTTCCTCCCTGAAATGATGCGGTAAGCCAAGACATGCTTGTGAAATCACAGCCGTGGCTTGGGCTTTACTTGCAAAATCACAGCCATGGCGTGGGGCTTTACACCCGACAGCGATACCAGGCTTGTGGTTCAAGAGCTCCTGCTTGAGACCATTCCAGGCAAGCTGTAAAATGTGCCAGGGCTCCAACTGTCAACGTGACGACAACATGCCAAGGATCACTGGGGACTTACACCACTAAGAAGAAAATGACCCTCATGTCATCATTTACAGCAATCACTGCTGGCCATCACCAGGCAGCCGCCTGCTGGCCTGTCTGCACAGCCGGCAGCAATGCCGCATGCAGGGCGGCTTGGGGGCAGAGACCAGATGCTGGGTGGCAGGTGCTCACATCCTGGTCAGTGAGCAAGGAAAATGCTTCAGTGCCAAAGCATGTGCTTCTGCTATCAGAAAGAGATGTAAGTACGGACTGACCGTCAGCTACACAGGTGTCACTGCTATCAGTTTGTGCCTGTTAGCAGGCTTGCTTATTGCTGTGTCAGTATTAAAGCTGCTGTGAGAAACCTTCACTTGATACGTGCTCAGGAGAGCAGCACTGAGCAAGGGAACAGCCAGAGGGTCAGACACACGGAGACAGTGCCACGGACAGACAGCAAAGGGTGCAAATAAATACTGAGAGCGCAGTGAAGACTCCCAACTGCCAGAAGGCCTTCCTACTTTAAAACATCTAAACCAAGCACATACCTATTGATGGGCACTGATGCCGCCATAACTGGTGTGAGAACTGTGCACAGCCAGGATGCTCAGATACGTGAGGGTTTCTGTCCAGAAAGGGGCAAATGTGTGACTTGGAAGCAAAGGGAAGAATGCCATCATGTATTTTGTGGTACTTAGAGCTGTTGCGCCAAACGTGGACTGAAGGCAAGTTTGGCTACCCAACAGCCACAGAACAGCTATGGCTTGTAAACAGTTTTGTGTTGACTGTTATCAAAACCATACCGTTAAGTGCCATTTTCTTCTTACTTTGAGTACTTTCAATGTATCTGGTTTACAGATTTCTTCTCTAAATCTGTCGTGGAAATGTTCAGTGTTCCTTTTATCTTTGTACATCATAATTGTAAAGGAAGCTTGGGAACAGATATTAAAAAAAAAAACAACAAAACCAGAGATGTTTGAAGATTAGCACTCTGAGATTTCTGGAAGAAAACCAATAAAGAAGAAAGTTATGAGTAGAGAATTTGAATGGGAGATCTGTTACTAAAGCCTGAAGGCAGCTGGAAAAATTTCACAGTTCTTTGGAAAAGCAAGCAGAGATCGGGCACAAAGAGAAACTCTGCAGTCCTACGCATGGTGAGCCTGATAGCTAGCCAGTAAGTATTCACCTCAAGATCTAGAAGCAATTATCAGAAAGCATGAATTAATTGGAAAAAAATGGAGTTTGGTGCTTGATCCCTTAAAGCCCTTTTGCTGTTTCCTCATTCTCAGCATATCTATTTCTACTGAAGTATTTCTGAGATCATCAAAATACTGGACTTTTCATTTACTCTCCAGGCAACAAATTGTGAAAATATATATAAAGGTGATAGAGTCTGATTTTATTTTAAACTAAACACCTATATTTAATTCAGAGCTTGCACATTAAAGCTATTATTTAAAAAGGATTTAAGAATAGAATAAAAGTCAGACTGTCCCATACAAGAGGATGGGAATGCAGAAACCTTATGCTCTGTTATCACCACCTGTGCTCTGACAGCTAAGTGCTCATTGCCCTGATACTCATTACTGCCTTATCCTTCATTTTTATTATGTCATTCTAGATAATGTGAGTAGAAAAACACTTCAGCAGAAGCAAATATGCTTACAGAAGGTTTCTAAAAGAAACTCAGTGAGCAAAACTAGAGGTTTCCTAAAGGAAAATACCAAATACAAAGCGTGGAAGGGGAAAACTAAGTGTGCAGTTGAAACAGTTTATTCTAATGGTTACTTTTTAAGAAGGAAAGTGGTATTATTTCTATGTTGAAAGGAAGGAAGAAAGTGAAGAGGAAGGAGAGGACCTTGCAGACCAACTACACTCAGCACTTCACCTAGCTATCACTGAATCCCAAGGAGGTTGTGGATGCCCCATCCCTGGAGGCATTCAAGGCCAGGCTGGATGTGGCTCTGAGCAGCCTGCTCTAGAAGTTGGTGACCCTGGCCATGGCAGGGGGATTAAAACTATATGATCTTTGAGGTCCTTTTCAACCCAGGCCATTCTATGACTCCATGATTCTATGAATCACTGAGGTAAAGAACCTGAAAGGCATAGTCATCTGAACCTGGTTCCCAGTCAAATGTCTGTTAAAATGTAACTCCTGGACTAAGAAATTAAATGTGATTTTGTCCTATAGCAAGCAAAACACCATAAAAGAATTTTCTCCTCAGCAGTTTCAGGAAGAACACAGTCATGCACCTAGGCCTGGCTGGTCTCATGGAGCACAGACAATGCTCTATACCAGGCAGCTTCTGTTTGCCCTGAGAAGGAGAGCAGGATGGCATTTTGTTCCCAGGGTTCCCCTGCCTGCTGGCCTCCAGTTACAAGGCTGCCCCCTTCCTCTCCTGCACTGCCAGCAGGTCACTGCTGCAGTGACTCCCTCCAGCTACTCTGGTCATCAAACATGCAGGAAGCAGTCCTGACCTGGGCTGGTTTCCTGACTGCAACAGTGCAGAAGGAATGATGGAGACCAGAGACAGCCAGTTGCCAGGACAAGTTTAACTCTGCACACACCTTACTGTGCCCATCCTCCCTCACACACGAACAGTGATGGAGCTGGCAGAGTACCAGAGGTGACAGGAGGGCGCAGATAAGCAGTGCCCCGCTGTGTGCTCACAGGAAGGGCAGAGCGGGAAGAAGCAGCTGAGCAACTCCGCACCTGCCCCCGTTGCTGTTTGCTCCCAGCCTTGCCCAGCAAGACAGTGCCATGAAACCTTCCACCACCCCCTCCCCATTTCCTCTGTTAGCCATAAGCAGCTAACACCAGCCTACAGCTCTACTTCATGCTATCATCTCAAGCTACGCTAACTGTGGAGTACTGCAGACACTGCCCTGTTTCTTAGTAAGAAAACTATTTATTGCTACTACTATCCATTTAAATCAGCTTAAAAGGCTCCTTGCTGATTATCTGTTTGGGATCAAGTATCCTCTGTGATCTCACGTAAATAGGGAGTCAACTTCAAAGGGCTCACCCTGCTCTGCCCGCTCCTGCAGACAGCTTCCTCCTGGCGGGCTCCCAGTGCAGATCCCATCTGCATGAGTGGAGGGGAAGGAGAGTGGAGCAGGCAACTGGAAGTAAGGAGCCCAGGTAAGGAGCAAAACAACAAAGGGGTGGAGCCTCCAGAGGGAAAAAAAATGCAAAAAAGACCTGAAAGCCAAACTGAGCGAGGGTTTGAAGCTAGATGGAATCTGGGGTATAAATTTAAAAAATGTCTTACACAGCATCAGGATGTGTTATATTCATCTATTCAAATACCACACCAAACAAAGGTCGCTCTCAACACCAACACAATGCCAAATGGGAAAATGAAAAACAGCAACTAAAACCAAGACAGCTTTTTGCTCAGCCCAGCTATCAAGCATGTCTGCCTTCTGCAGGGGAAACTGCCAGGGCTGGCACCAAATGCTTCTGACATGGGCATCTGATACGGGCAGCGTTCAGCAGGGAGCACTGCAGCTCTGTGCACTGCACCAACACCATCAATAGCAGCACGGTGGTCTTCACCAAGGTCAATGTTTCAGAAATCCCAGTAAGACCAGTGCCAAAAAGGGTCCACTAGGAGCTGGAAAATGGATGTCCTTCTTCCAGTGTTTGATTTACGACACTGCAGGAGGTGAAAAATGGAACTTCTGGTCTTCACAGAGCTATTCTTGTCTGGTCCTCTGGACTGGGGGAAACAACAGAGTCAGGCACAGAGCTATGCAACTCCAGCTAGGAGGGATGCAGTGTATCTGTTCATATCATGATGCTTTGAAATGTGATTTGTTATGGTAAGAACAACATTCTCAGAGTTCCAAGCTATTTTTTTCTAGATTGTTTTTTAAGGGATGAATTCATGTCTTTGGAGTGCATGAACAACTTTTGAGGCTGTTCTGCACTGATATTTCCAGGACTGAAGAAGCCTACACAGAAACGGGAGCTGCCCACAGAGCCTGCCTCCCTACACCTGCACCGAGGGGAGTGATGAAAGCCTGCAGCTGACACCCTGCAGGGTGAAGCGTGAGGCTCTTCCACCAGTGGCAAGGCGGCTTTGAGTCCTCCATCAGCATCACGCTCTGGGAGCCCCTCTTGGGAGGCCCTACGGAAGCTACTGACAATAAGAAATTGTAAGGAAAGACAAAGAACTTCCCACCCTGTCTTCCTACAGGCATCGCTGTTAGGCCAATGTGATTCTGTCAGTGTGTTTTCAAAGCAGAACATTTCCATTCTTCCCAACTCAGGGGCAGAAGCACACACCTTGCTGTCTCTTTGTGCCACACAAGTGTGGTGGGGCAGCACCACAGGGCCCTCTGGCAGACATTCCCCACACAGCAGCAACCGGCTGTGCAGGCACAGCCCCGCAGTGCGTTGGGAATGGCCTCAGCACAGCCACCTGGGCACTCTGCACACATTTTGATGCTGCAGGTGGTATTTTCTGCTGTCCTCCCGCTTCTGCTCAGCCACCAGCAGAGCAGGGGCAGGGAGCCGCCGAGGCCTGAGCCAGCCGTGTGGGAGGTAAGTGGTTACTGAGCATCACGCTGAGGGCTGCTGCCTGGAGCAGACACACAGCACAGCTCATCCTGGGATGGCCACCGGTGTTTTTCTTACTGCTTCCCAACGGGCGGCTGTTCAGCGCAAGGCAGCGGTCTGCACAGCCGGGTACCGACATCAGCACCTTCTGATCCGTAGGACGTGACAGAAACAAATCAAAGCGACTCCGTGCAGCAACGCACAAAGGTGCGCACATCTACGCGCAGAACCGCGGCCAAAGGGAGCAGGGCAGGGCGGGCTCTCTGTTACGTTTTTTAAACCACAGCGCTGCCCACGACGCGCCGGGGCCCGGCCCGGTGGACCCTCACACGGCACGGACCCATCGCCGCCGCCGCCGCCACCCCCGCGCCTTTGTGCCCCGCGGGCGGGGCGGGGCGGCGCGGGCAGACAATGCGCGATCTGTGCGGCGCCCCGCCGATTGGCCCGCGCCGCCCGTGCCCATGATGTCATGCGGGTGGAATGCGCGGCGCGGGGGGCGGCACGGCACGGCTGCGCCCACCGTCCGCCGCCTTCGGCCCGGGTTTGTTCCGAGGGCCGGGGCGCGGCGCTCCGCGTCAGGGCGCTGGGAGCCGGGGCGGTCGCCCCGTACTCTGTGGCGGCCCGGCCCCGACGACGCCCCGTCGCGCTCCGAGCGACGCGCCGAGGACGGCGCCGATCCGGTGGCGGCGGGAGCGGCCCTCGTGCCTCGCCGCGGGGTGCCGGGCCAGTCCCGCTGCCCGCGATCTCCCCGCGCGCAGCCGCGCGTCGCGCCCCGTCCCGCCGCGGACAAAGGCGGGCTCGCCCCGCGCCGGCGGCGCCGCCCGTACCTTGTTCTTGACCTCGGCGGAGAGCCCATAAGAGGGCCCCTTGTTGAAGTGGGTCATGTCCGCGGTCTCCCCGCTGCCTGGGGGCGCTGGCGGCGGGCGCTCGCTGCGGCGGGCTGAGGCGAGAGTCCGCCCGCGGCCGCGGAAAGTTCTAGTCCCTCCCTCGCGGCCCGGCCCCGCGGCCGTTGGGGCCGCCCGCGCGCCAATCGCGGCGCGAGGTGAAGGAGCCCCTCCCGGGACGGCCGGGGAGGGGGCGCCGGGCCCGCCCCGCCACCGACACGCCGCTGGCGGGCGCCGTTCGGGGGGAGCGGGCCGCGAGCGGAGGGGTCGGGAGACGTCAACGGGAAGGAATCCGCCGCCGCCGCCGCCGCCGCCGAGGGCAGCGGCGCGGCCGGTAATGCCTACCACGTGTGGGTCGGGGGCCGCGGTGCGGCCGGGCCGCCGAAGCGAGGCCGCTCCCGGTCAGGGGAAGCGGAGCTCCCCGTGGGGAAAGGAAGAGGACGGGCTGAGGAAAAGGGGGGCTCGCGGACGCACCGTGAAAGCCGATCGGCGCTTCGGCGCTGCCGGGACGGCGCCGTCCTCGCGGCCCCGAGCGACGCGTGAGCGAGAGCCCCGAGCCTGCGGCCGGCGGGCACGGCGCCGCGGGCTGCAGCTGGAGCCGGGCTGCGGCTCGCGAGCTCCCAGGCATTCGCGGCGTGCCGCTCCCCAGAAATTACACATCTCATCCGTTCCAAAATAAAACGTTCCGATTAGAGCGGGGTAGTATTTTCTCGTTGGACCATCGGGTTTAAATTACGCGCATGTGAATCACGTTCAGTTTTTACTTTTACCTCATCTGATCGCGGCACGACTGCCGTTTGATGCGGTTCTTCTGACAGCCACGGGCCGCCAGAAGAGCTCCCAGCCTTTGGGCGGCCGCTGCCGTACTAGCAGTGAGCTCAAACCCCGCGGGAGGATCGAAAAGGGAAAAGCGCGTTCTGCGTGGCTTCCCTCTGACCGCACAAAGCCAACGTCGGCGCTCGGACAAAGCAGCTGGGGCGTGCGGGGCAATCCGGCTCATTATGTGGAAATCTCTTATCTTTGCCCTATTTTTCCACATTCTTTATTACCGGGGCTGTTTGTATGGAAAGAGGATTTGTACGAGAATTATTCCCCACCTGAAATGGTAATCCTCTTTGTGACATTGTAATAACTTCTTCAACAACCACATGTAATATCATAAACGTGTGCTGATGACTTCAGCTGGAAACCGGCAGAAACGAGCCACAAGGAGACACAATCTGTTTTCTTGGAAACATGGACTATAATCTTGCAAACATTCTTGCACATGAATTATTGTAAGCATATGTGTAGTCGTATTAAACTTCCCAAGCCTAAATTATCCCTTGTGTAATTCCACCACAATCTTATGGAATTAATGTGGCTCAATGGAAAACTATCAAATACACATTTCTATTTGCACTCGGATCAGTGGCAGAGGCCGTGTAATGGGGCGACTCTGCAACCGGGCCTGGCCTGGGAGGGATCTTCTCTTTCCTACCCATCTGATCCTGATGAAGTGCCTGGGTTTAATTATCAGGCTCAGCTGGGAAGGAGCTGGATGGTTTCTCTGAAGGTTGCTGGGTAGAGCCACACAGCATGTAAGAAGTTCATCTGGCAGTATGGCTCTTCTGGTGGGTTTCATCCTGGGAAGAGCAGAGCCCTTTGATGGGAGAGGGTGCTGCTAGCCACAGGGCTGGGAGAGAAGGTCCTTGGGGAGCGTGCACAGTTCTACCTGGAAAACTGGTATCTTCCTGTGTGGGAGCGACCCTGCTTGGGAGTTGCACAGCTTGGGAGTGCTGCAGTGGGATCTGTGCCCCTTAGTGAAGGCAATGGAGAGCTGTGCTGCTGTATGACTGATGGAGCTTGCTGGTCTGCAGGTAACAGACTGCGAGCTGGTGAAAGAACGTGTTTTCCAGTAACTCAGTGCTTTAAGACAGGGAATAAACTCTTAAGTTTTCTGAGTCACAATTGTTCATCTTTGAGCATTGGAGGCAAAAAAATACTGAATTCTGAGCTGGTGAGGCAAAGGACAAGGCTGTGCTCCTGCTTCCCTCTGATGTGCTTAACTGAAAGGAAAGGTGCAGTCCCCCTGAACTTGGTGGTGACTCTCCTGGGCTGCCCTGTCCCCTCTCAGTGCTGGTATTGTCAAATGGCTTGTCCTGTCCCATGGTGCTGGAGATGCAGCTGCTTGCTGAAATTTTAGCCTGATTAACTGAGGTGGGGGATTGAAGCTATTAAAAGTGCTGCAGATAGATACAGCTGGTGGCTGCAGCAAGGCTCACATCTCCCTGCTGGTTGATTCCTGTTCACAACAGCATGCAGTAGCAAACATTAAAAACTGCCTAATAAGAACTCTACAGAACAGGTAGTGGTGAACTCTATCAATAACCAGAACTGTCCTTCACCTTTCATTTATGAGGATTCCTTTTGAAAACAATCAGTGGTAAGTTATATAACATCTGCTGACCTCAAAGATCTATTTAAAACAGTGCTGTATTCATACAGCTAATTGTAACTATTCTGGAGGCTCTCAAGGGGCATGAAGTCCTGACCTCTGTGCTGTAATGAAGCACGGCACACTGTATGTATGCCTGTGTGTCTGTTTTAACACACTGTTCTCATCCCACCTGGGACTCATTTGCCTTGTAGAACAATTACAGATGCTATGAGGTGTTTGTAGCCCACTCCTCTTTCCTCTAGAGCAACTGTAGAAGACAACATTTTCTTGGTAGTCTTTACCTAAGAGGCTGGCATTTACAAGTGTTCCAAAGTCAACAGCAAGAAAATTAAATTTGCTCCCTTCTTGCACGTACTACAAACTGAAACATGGGGTCAGATCTAGCCTTGACAGAGTTCTCATCTGACATCTATATTCTGTGTTTTGCCTATATTGTTTTTGTAAATTCCCTTATATGGAGATGTCTTCAGTGATGCATGCAATGCCAAAATGTTCTGAGAATTGTAAAGGACCAAACCTAAAATACCACAGTAGAAAAAAGAAACCAAGACTCCCTTGAGAGGGAGTGGTGGTGAAAATCCCTGTTTTGGGAAGGGATTTTAACCATGGCTTTTGGAAGTTGTAAGAAAGACGGAACCCTAAATCTTCTCATTGGGAAAGATTCTCCTCTGTATGTAACTTTTTACAACGTAAATGTTATCCATGTATATGAGAAAGTAACTTTCTGAAGTGAAAGACTTACACACATTTGTACCTGTAGAGAATTGGCTTTTTTTAAGGTATTCAGTTTTAACATCTAAATGTTTGGTTCTTAATTCTTTGCTGTTTTTTTTTTCATTGAGACTAATGCTGAAATCCTTTTCTGTCCTCTTATGAAAATACTGTTTTATTTTGCTTTGCATCAAGTGTGGAGAGCTGCTGACCAATAAGCTTAAGGTGGATGTTTGTGCTTTTATTTTTGAGATTCACAACCTTCTCTTAAAATGTAACAGTTGCACTCTTATCAGTGGGAGGATAGCTTGACATTAGTGTAATGCCATATTACATTCCTGGATAGAGTTAATATTAAGAAAAATATATAAAAACAACAACAAAACCAAAGCTCATCTGCAACCCATTTGGTGTTACGGATTTCCTCCCCTCTACCCCACTCCTACATGTGAATGACAGGTTTGCTTCTTGTGTTGTTTTTTAATTCAATAAAACTAATACACAATTAGAAGGTAAAGGAGGACTTCAGACTGCTTGCTAAGCAAAATCACTGAAATCTCAGTTTCCTTCTCTATGGATCGTAACAGCAAGTAGGTTTGCTAGCTTACAGCAGATGGGAGGGATAAGTGAGTATCTTACCTATTTGGCAGCCTTCGTTTCTTGATCAGCAAGACCTAAAGCACTCCCAGACAACCTGTGACATCAGCATAAGTGTACTCGACTGTTTTATTCCATTTGTCAACAAACTGAAGGATAACAAACATCTGCTTCATTTCAGGGATATTTACCTACAAGAACACGGTAGCGAAGCACGCAAAGGAAATGCATGCATGAGTGGATAATATGTTACCATTATTTACCTTTGTGACTTTGTAACAGAGATGACAAACGTATCTTCCTTTTTCCTTTATGCTTGTGAAGGAGAGGAGTGCACTTCGACATGTCTCCATAAAGCAGGCTTTGGTAGGCAAAGTCTTGGCGCTGTCTTCAGGCTCTTGTTATAGAGCACACTAGACCCATTAAGAAACAGTGCCCATTTTCTCTTAATTATTTTGTTTCTGATGGCTCTTCTGACAACTTTCCGTGTGGAATGTACTTTCAGTTGCCCTCTTGCTCCCGAAACTCAGCAGGCAGCTCCTGGCAGCCATCAGAAGGCTGAGCTCCGCGCCTGCTGAGCAGCACACACAAGGACCCTTCCTCCCTGTGACAGGGAGCAGAGAACTTGTGCATACCCAGCAGAGGGAAACATCAGGTAGCTTTGAGATAAATTAATTGATCTAATGCTAGTACAGAATCCCTTTGAAAAGTGCTCCTGTGGCTGTGATGCATGTGAAGTGTACAGTGAACGTGTGTGCCTTAACTTGCTGTAGCCTGGAACTTTCCTTATTTTTTCTATTAACAAACTCCTGACTATTTCCTGACTATTGATTTTCATGAGTGAGTTTTCAGTCCAGTTTCTGCGGGGATCATCCTTCTAGGGAGTTAGGGGATATTTTGTGCCTCCATAGTTTTTGGCACTTAGCTACCGCTTAAACTTTCCATACGTGTAACAAGAGGCAATTGCTGGCTCTTCAGGATGTGGACAGACGTTTCACATTTACTACTTGGCTCCTGCCTGCTCAACATGACCTAAGCTTGATCCGAACACTTGATCTCCCTCTTCCAAACCCAATACTTGGTTTCCCTGCCACCTGAGCATATTGTCCTTACTTTTGTTTGTGTACAGCTCTTATTAGGGTCTGGACGAAGTGGTCAACGAGCTCTTAATTTAATTAAACTATATTGACCTATGAATAGGGTGGTATTTTAATAGTTGAAATCTTCACATTCGCTCACTGAAAACAAGGCTACACCTGAGCAGTGTTGATATTTTAAGGAGATGTTAAACTACACAGCAGTGCTGTTGTTTTCCTTGTCGAAATCTGAATGAGGAAAACAGAAATGGAAAACCTTTTCCTTGTTGTCTAGTTCTGTGACTTCTTTCAATTTTAATTATCTAGGCTGTATTTTCTAGGTGAGACTAATTTCAAATGAGAAGAACTTCCCACCCCTGGCACAGTGCACCTAAAAACTTGAGGAAATCTGCTTTCTTTTAACCTTAGTTCATAATGCTTCTTCAAACTTCCGTGGGAAGGCTTTACTGAGCAGAAGTTAGTATAAACAGCACACAAATAACATCCAGAGTCCTTACACAGACTGACATGGTGCAAAGGAGAAAAGGCTGACGAGTGCTGCACATGATGAGTGAATGGCTGAGACAGAGTGGCATTTAGCCAGGGGCTTACTGCTACAGAGAGGAGACTCAGTTAGCACAATGGTAAGGATCCCAAATCTGTTTGGATAGGAGAGCTTTCAAATAATCGATGTCACTGTTAATGTACTTCAGTAGATGTCAGAGGATGTGATTCAGACTTTGGGGGGAAAAAAGGGAATTTGCAATAGCTGATGTTCAGATAACTGAGACTGTACCGGAACACAGGATCATGAGGTTTTTAGCTGCTTCATCCCAGATCATCAATCTTGTCCATTTTATGCTTGTATTGCATCCCACAAAACTTCAGAATTTCCAGGAGATGTTGATTGTGGGTGGTTTGGGGATTTTTTTTTTTTTTTTTTTTTTGGTGTGTCTGTGTATGTGTGGTGAGGAGAACTCTTTTCCTTCCCAAACTGTTAAGAGAAGCTTAGTATATGAGTATGAAGTAGTGAACTTTAAATGAAACAGGTACTGAGTTTTAAACAATAGGTGATATTAATACCATGTACTTTGTGCTAGGTGTGCTCGCTCAGTAGGAAATGCAGAACTGGAGCCGCTTCTGTTCTGTACATGCAGTTCTCCTGTGTGTTTTGCCTGTTGACCTGCCTCCAAAAGGGGGTGGGAGGGAAGAGCTGAATGCAAGCAGAAAATATGGGTAGTGTTTATGTGCAAATACAAAGGAAGCTTCTAGTTACGAAGATTAAAAATGTTAAGTAAATAGCTTTATTTTGTATCTTCATTCTGGTAATATACTTCCTTTAGATAAAAAAGCTTGGAAAACAAGCATGGTATTCTAGAAGTATGACATCATAGCCAGCACAGCTCAGTGTTACAGACTGGTCATAAATTCAGCCTGCAAGGTATGAAAATCTTAATTGCTTTGTGTTACACATCCTGAATTTTTGAAAAACAAAACTAAAAGAAGAGGGGGAGGAAGGCGGCAAGGTGGCAGTAATAATTTATTTCTCTCCAGAATTATCTGTTAAATCTCCCCTTAAGTAGTTCTTTACCTAGAAACTGCTCTCTGTATTTCCTCAAGATTGATATTCCACCCCTATTCTTATTAAACCACGGTAAAAGCTAGATGGAGTTTGTCAGGAATTCTCTTCTAGTCTGGAGATAAATTAAAAATATGCTCAGCATTGTGATCTTGTTCTTAGATAATTATCTTAGCAAAGTAATGGAAAACTTCTAAACCTGTGACAGAAAAGCAGAGTAGTTTATCATGGAATCTGTTATATACCTAACTACACTGAGAAATCTGACCTGTATCCTTTCACAGACGTTGCTTAATGAATTCTTACAAATGTTAATGTAGAGCTGTTAAGATACCACTTAAAGAGCTGCATTATAATATTGCAGCATTATTTCTAGCATCTTGCTTTTCAACATAATTATTAAAAAAAAAATTAATGATTTCCAGCTTTGTCTTTTTTTTTTTTTTTTTTTGATGGTTGCCTGCAAAAACAGACCCTGTTTGCTTCCACTGAACAGTAATCTCTGGACTCCATCTTGGCAATGAATATTAGGGAGGTATCTTTTAAGCCATTGGATTTGAGGTTAGGACATTCATTTCTGTGTCAGCTAACATCCCAAGCTGGATCATAAATGAAAAGCAGTGGAGTTCAATTGGGCTGTATAACAATAAAGCAGGAAACAGTAATTGCCAAACTATTGGCAACACAAACTAGAATTTACAGTAATGCTAACTGAGCAGATCACACTGATGTAACACTGCAAATAGCCATGCTTTCTGAAATGAAAGAGAGGGGTTTTGTTTTTAAGAATACTGTGCACCAAAGCATGGAAGAGGCAGAATACTGCACAACAGTACAACCAGTTCTAGCTATCTACTCTCTTTAATTCTGAAATTATTTATGACTATTCTGATACCTGCAACTTCATGGCTGGGATTAAAATACTTCCAAAATCTTTATCTTGATTAAAAAACAGTAACAATAAAGGAGTAATGCAATGATCTGATGGATAGTGCAAGAACAAATTCATCTATGACTATTACCTCTTTCTCTCTTTAAGTCCATACAAAATCTGCTATAGTACAATTAAATCTAAACTAAGTACTTGAACCCTGTTCCAGAGGACCACTGTGTTGCGGTCATCAGTATCTGATCTCTGTGGTTTGAGAGAAATTCAAATGAAATACTCTGGGTGGAACAGTGACAAGAATATGGCCGTTCTGGATGGAGAGAACTGGAATGGTTCAGTCTTGAGAAGAGGAGGCTCAGGGGAGACCTTATCACTCTTTCCAGCTCCTGAAAGGAAGCTGTAGCAGGGCTGGCCTTTTCTCCCAAGTAACAGAGACAAGATGAGAGATGATGGCCTTAAGTTGTGCCAGGGGAGGCTCATGTTGGATATTAGGAGAAACTTACTATTGGAAAGACTGGTGAGATATTGGAGCAGGCTGCCTAGGGAAGTGATGCAGTCACAGAAAAGGGCAGATGTGAGGTTTAGTGGGCCTTAATGATTCTGTGATTAGTGTTCGTGCTACTGTTATTAAAGCACTCACTTGCAATAGACTTGTTGAATATGTATATTGTTTAAACTGATGAAGAAGTGGTGCAACTTGTTTGAAACAGGAAACGTAAATTGCAGAGATCCCCTCACTTTCCCCATTTTTGTCTGTTTAGTATTATTCTTGCTTCAAGACTCTTTCTGTTTGGATAATAAATGCCAAACATCTCCTTTAGCTTTGCTCCTTGGGTATGGGCAAAGATAGCAAAAGCATGTACAAAACCAATGCTATCAGTCAACAAATAAATCTTCTTAGATACGTGCAAAGTTAAAGCCTATTACTTGACTAAATGTGGAATTGCTTATTTTTGTTACATGCATATTTTGGTCTTGTCCACTAACTGGACTGCAGAATGTGCTAAACATTCTTTTATTGAGTATGGAGAGGTAGGGAAAAGAAGGCAAGACATTAATTGTAAAATTTTGCACTGTGAAACATAGTATTTAAATAACCATGTCAGCAAAGGCCCGTTTTTCTGTATCACATGACACTTTCTCTTTGTTCTCTATTACCCTGCAGTGCAAGGTGGAAATGCAGATGAAAAATGCTGTCCAAAGCCATTCCAGTGAAAGCTACTGGTGTGCCTGTCCCTTATTAAGCTGTTTTCTGCAAGATGACTTACCTTCTATTGACTTCAACAGTACTGGTCATGAGACTATCATTATGCTATAGGGAAGTCTGGTGATAAAAAGGAAGTTGCATCCAACTTCCAGAAAGGCCTAGGTTCAAATTGCCTTGCAGATAACCAGAATGTTTTGCTGCTTTCTTTCCTGGATCTCCACCTGTCTTCTGGAACAATCATTTATTGGCGTCGTGTCCAGCCTCAGCATGGGCCAGCAACAAGAGAGGAGTAGCAAAGTGCAGAATGAGCCAATGTTTCTTCAAACACTTTACATGGTGCTTTCTTGTGCTCTGGCTGACCGTGGGCAAGTATTAGCAGTCTTCCAAATTGTGACCGCCAGATGTAGAGTAAGGATATAGCTTAGTTTTGTTTAAATGTGAAAGGCCTTGCTTTCTGCTGTAAAATCTCAGGGTTTTTTTTCCTGTCCCAAAATATAGACACTCCCCAGTGCCATACTCAGCTGACAAATAAGCTTCATTTAAGTTGTCTGTGTTCATCACATGTAGGCCATCCTTTGTTCACGCGGCATTATTAAATGAATGAAAGCTGGAATGATAACTAAAAACGAATGTCCTAGGGAACGGCTATCTTAAACTCTACATTCAACAGCCAGTTCATAATTACTTTCAGATTCATTTCAGGAAATCAGGTGTAGATTAAGTGTTGTACAGTTATTCCTAGAGCTGAGAAGTCTCTAATACATACCTCAGTGATCAAAACTCTTGCTTCGTGGCTGGTGATGTCCCTTGTTTGACTGAAAGGGAAGACTGCCTGTGTCCAGAATAACAGCAAATACAATACAGGGATGGCATTAACTCATTCTGCTCTGATCTTCACAACTCAGAGAGCAGTTCTACAACCAACTGCAGGAAATGCACACGAAAAGAATTGCATTGTTTATCCCTGATATACCGCATTAGGTTTTTATCTAACATTGGCTATTTTACATTTCAAATCTGCAAAATAAGTTGTAAAGACATAATCTTTTAAGCTTCTTTTCTAATCTAGAATCAACTCTTCCCCCATATAATTATTTTATTGCAGTCCAACTGGTTCTCCTCTTTCATTTTCCCCCCTTTCTTTCTAAAATAAAATTAACCTGTTTTTAATGCATATACAATATATGTTCTCCCTTAGAAGACAACCAGGTAAAAAGTGAAACAACTCTGAGTATTTAATGCTTATCAACTAATGCATATCTAGATCAAACTATCTGATAACTGAAACTCATTTTGAATTTGGCTTCTAGGCTAGGACTCAGAGAAGGAATTTTTGGATGCCTTCTGTTCTCTTCTGAATTTTTGCCAGTTTTGATGATGATATTTCCATAAAGTCATATTTGTTTTCTTTGAAGAATGTATTTGTTCCCTATTTTGCTTTAGATCCACAAGATACTGCTTTCCTCTTTCAGAAATAGGGAAAGAAGAGATAATAGATTTTACTTCAAACTCTGTCATGTATGTAACATGAACATATTTGCCTCGAAGTTAGTATTTAAGGGAAAAAATGATACACAGCAAAACCTCAGAAGTTAAGCATTAGGAATTCAGTCAGGTACTTCTAAGTTTTTGGAGCAGGCCATCAGATGTGTTTTTTTTTGTGTGTGTGTGCTTCACTGTTAGGAGCAGGAAGAATGCAGTTTTCCTTCAGAACAATGACAGTTTGACTGTACCCACCTACTACAAACAAAAGATAAGAGCTATTCAATAACAAAACCATGGCTTGCTTGCTCTCTGCTGTGCTTTTGCAGAGAACTAGAGGTTACATGAGATGATCTTTTCAAGGAAAAGTTAATCTGGTTGATAACAGACTTTTCCTTACTAGAATTAAAGCCAGGAACTCTTTTCTACATTCTGTCCTCTATAGTTAGAAATGCAGTCTCTTGTTGCAGGCTTTCATCAAAGTTAGGTTGTGATGCATTCAGTTCTGAGCTGTCCTAAGTAGTTCTAGCTGCCTTAACTTTACAAAGTGCTGCACCATTCCTAACACAAGTTCTTACTCTGACTGATTATAACTTGCAGAAGTTTCCTTAACTCAAGTTGGCAACTGATTCTATAAGGAAAATAGTGACAAATACAAGGAAGTACTATCCCCCTCTCTCATACCCTCATATGTGAGCTGATTATTCAGGTTAAAAACTAGTTTAAATTCTCTATTTTGACTAGAATTTCCAGATTGACCGAACTGAGTAAATAACATGATTTTGGGCGAACATAGGCAGAGATCCTTCTGGCTTTGCTCTCCTAAAGGCTGTCAGTGAAATTAGGGGAACAGTGTCTTCCCAAGGCTGAAGATGAGACAGCTCCACATCACAAGGCATGAAGCAGTTCAGTTTTTCAGAAGGCACTCTTGTGAAGAGATCAACTCCTACTTTCTGAGCTTTTACAAGGGAGGTAACGAGTCCAAGCAGGCAAGTAATCCTCAAAGTAGTTGCTGTACAGGTGACAGGTGAAAGAAAATCTTTGGAACTCTCTGGTGTTCAACGCCATGAAGTTTATAAACCCATGGTTTGGAAGCACACCAAATCCCCAAATCCTGCACCAAGCAGGGCTGCTGTAAGGGGCAGTAGAGCAGCTGGAGTTGCTCCCACCCAGAGCTAAATCCAGAGCAGAGTGAAGGATGGGATCTGTTCTGCCCTACTCTAACAGAAGCAGCCTGTGAATGCGGAGCTGCCTGAGCCGGGCCTGTGTTTGTGTGCTTGGCCCGGGAGCCTGCCTTGCTGCCAGGCCAGCGGGCGGCTTGGGGCGGATGTAGAACATGAATGGGAGCATTCATTGCCTTTCTCTTCTCGTGCTTCTCTAAGCCTTGGGGCGTGATGCTGCACCGCTGCCCCAACCAGGGATAGAGGAGTGGGCTGCCTCTATCCTCCTTCCCCTCTACTCCAGTTCCCTTGCAAAACTAAAAGCAAGGTTCAGCCCAGAGAGCGCTAATCAAAAATAAAGTACCATTAGTCATAATAAATTCCAGCATATCTCAAATTTACTGAACTATCTGCAACTAGGCAGAAAGTCCTGATAAGGTTTCCAGTTTGGGAGAGGAAAAAAAGACATTAAGCAGGTCAAAATCACTTTAGTGGGGTCATTTTCAAGGACCCGAGTATGTACTGCACATAGATTCCTTCACACATGTTCTTAAGCTATTAACTGCTCCTTAATGTCAGACACAATCTGGGGTAAAACCCACATAAAGTGTCTGTTCTGAGCTCACATGTGCCCACATCAATGGACTCTCATCGTGCCTCTCCCACTGCTAAGGAGCTTGTTGGACAGGTTGTAAGGGCTGGTTTCCCCGCAGGGCCTCGCAATAGCAATTTTCAGCATAATGTCTTCCAAAAAGCAAAACATTCCTATAACTCCTGTTTCCTGACATCGGACATACATTTTCTCTTCAGCTAAATGCCATTCCCTGCCCAAGTAATGGCTGCAGCTTTTCTGACATGCGACTGAGATGGGGTTCCTTCCATCTGTGGTGGTGTGAGGGCCTTGCTACAATGGCTCTGTGAGGCAGCCTTGTTTTTCCCTGAGATTTTTGCTTTGTGTATGTTTCTGTAGCCAGACACATAGCTCTGTGTGTGCACAGATGACAGATGTGTTTATATTGCTTCAGAGGTAGAACAGTGTGTAGAGCTACATTTTGTTGGACTAATGTGAAATACTGAAGTAGGTTTTCACACACTTAGCTCCAACAAAACGTGTTTTAAAAATAGTTCCTATGTATAGTACCATTTTCCGTAACAAAATGTTAGGAGCATTTCATACTGATAAAAGTAAGGTGCTTAAAACATGAAAACAGAATATTCTGAAAGACAAATTCACTGTGTGAGGTAAAGGGAAGAGAATCTCTCTTCCTCTCCCTACAACAGACAGTAATATGTTTTTCCTCTATATATTAGAACCCAAACCAGTTAAATTCTCCCAAGTGATGGTCTGTTCTCTGTGATATAAACCTGATAGGGACTTTGTTGTGTAGGCTTTGAAGAAAGCGCTTCTTACGTCCATAAGTGCTGTGCCTGTAGCATGACACTTGTTACCTTTTTATTTAAGGGCCGGGCAAAAAATTTTCAGAAGGTGTGCTACAGATTATAAAGGACAGTTTTGACAGGCCCAGAGGAAAAATGATACTGGTTGAATGCTTTGGGGGGGGAGAGCTTGGAAGACTGTAGAGCACAAACTGTCAAGAAGCCAACTTAATATAACTGTTTCCTTTATACTCTAAGGATTCACAAGGGACTTCACTGCTAGCATACAGGAAATCAAGTCTGTTGTGCTAGAACAAGACTTTGTTTCTTACAATTTAGAAAACTACACAAAGTTTCCTTACAGGAAATGTTACAATTCATACAAATTCCCATATTTATTTGTAGACAAAAATTGCTATTCACATAGCAGGAAAACTAGATGAAAGCAGAAACAGCATAGACTTACTGCCATTATGGGTATTGGTGCACAGAACTTCATGATGGCAATAAATACAACTACACAAGTGTACTAAAACATAGAGATATCTTTATTACCGTCTGTTTTTCCAGTACTGGCCTAATTTTTAACAGGAATCCTTGAAAACAAATTATGTTACACTAATGAATTTTTTCAGTGAGGAACTTTAAGAGTTTATTTTAGGTAAAGCCTGTCCTGTTATACTATTCGACCAAGATAAACTGACTTAGGATATTTTTCCTTCAGAGCAGGCCATTGAACAATGAAGTAATCCGAAAAATAGTAAAGAATTTTTCCAGACAGGGATAAAGTTTCCACGCGGCAGATGCTTTCTACGTACACAATGATTGCTCTTTTCATTCCTAGAAGCCCAAGAAGAAGAGCAGATATACAGACAGGAACACATGTTCCTGGTCCGTTGCACAATATCTAAAAGAGATGAAACATTTTACAAAAGTGAAACATTATTTTGTTCATACAGTTAAGAATTGAAACTGTACGCATTCTTGTAATACTACGTTTACACCCCCATCCCCTGTAAAATAAATAAATAAATGAATAAATCCCAAAGATATTTAAAATAAACAGAAGAGGCAATTGAATACATTAAAAAAAGGGGGGGAGGATGGGGGGAAGTGCAATCCAAAGGCATTATTTCTAAGTAGCTGCCAAAAAAGATCTTCTTTCATTACATGTCAAGGAAGAGGAGAAGAGTTCTGAAATGGTACAGCCTATTTCTAGGAAGGAAGCAAAAAGAACTGCTGGACTTGGATATATACTTACAGCTTTGTGCTGTATCACTCATAAGATTTGTTCCAGATTAAGGCGTAATAAGGCCAACCAAATTTGAGTAATATTATTAAACCTTGCATTCAGTTATGAACTTCTTGAACTTTGGCTTAAGTCAGCAAAACACTTAAAAGAGTTCCGAAAAAAATGTGCTAATAAATTAGGATCTTCATCAAAACCTGCTAGCTCGTAGGCACAACCAGATTATTTATTTATTTATTTATTTTATTTTATTTATGTTAGTATTCACCTATTGGCCTTTTTTATGTATACCTATTTCTAGGTATATGCTGCATATTTGTAGCAGAGGATCTCAAATTCACTTATAAATATTAACAACAAAAAAAACTGGTCTTTCAAACTTAGACATTAGTAAATTGACAAAAATCTTGCTTAAAACAAAAAGCTTTAAACCAGGGTATGCATTATGTGCACTACTTGAGAACCAAAATTGATCTCAGGCAAGGAATTTCTTACTAAATTTAACAGCTACCATGTAATCAACACTTTTCTGCACAGCTGGGGGTTATGTGGAAATAAAGAGCTCTTTTACAAATCATGGCCCTATATCCTATGTACTTACATTTTTGTTCCAAGTTCACCAGCTTGTGAAAAATATTATATTAGTAGGGAGGGAAAAGAAAAACATCAGAATTTCTGTATCAGGGCTGTAGCGAATATTTCAGAACGCTTCCTTTCCTGCTTTGTGGCAAGATCCCAGTGACAGGCTGGCTGACAGCACCTTGCCTCAGTGAAATGCAGGCACTTCTGATACTGCCGAGTTCCAGACCTGACAGCAAATACTGTCCTTTGCCTTGGAGATGGCCCCAGAAATTTAGCCTGGGGATGTGATAACCATAATGTAATGTTTTCTTATCCGAATCAACAGAACTGAATATTGTATGTGAAGTTATTCTGATTTTATTGTTGCTCTTAATTGAACTACTTATTCACCCAAGACTTGCTGAGTTGCCCGGCAGTCCCTTTGAAACAACACACTGTCTACTATTTTAATCTTGAAATACTTGTATAAGAAAATCACAAATACTTGCATAAGAAAATTCCAACAGTGTAACTTTTATGTCAACAATTATATAGCTAAGAAGTGAACAAGCTGAACACATCCAATTTGCATACAACATTTCTGAAATGAGAATAATAAACTGGTTTCAAATCTCCCCTGCTGAACGTGCTTTCAAGTAAATCCATGCTGGAGTTTAAAAGCATACTCTACCATCTGCTGAGAATGAAAATCTGGGTCTTATATATTTGGCATGGCAAATAAGGACATGAACCAACCACACTCTGCCTTTTAGCATTTCAAAGAAACTGTTCCATACCTGTGAACTAAACCATGCATTTTGCCCTATTTCTTGCCAACTTTGATTAATTTGCTCTGATGTTGATCCTGTTACTGGTATACAGCTACTGATATCTAAATTTAAGCATGTTTGGGTAATAGCATTTGTTAATAATCGCATTCTTTAGTAATAGTATTTATTACTGTAGACATAGGCACATGAATCAACCTGGAGTGTTTTTGGGAGTTCACAGAGCAAGAAAAAACATCAGGGTTTTTGCTGCAGAACCACACTGTTTCAGGCAAATATATGAGAAACACGGAAACAGTTAAAAAAAAAAAAAGTGTTTACTGCTTTTTCTTGTAAGTTAAATATTCTGTCTGACTATTGTTTTCACATTCAAGATTCTACTTTAAATAGACAGATAAAAATGCATACCACTGCTAAACAGAAAATCCCTTATCCTTTCCTTGAGTAGAGCTACGTGCAGTACCATCACTGGCTTGTTCTTGCTGCTGCCCCACACCTTTCCCTGCTGCATTACACTCCCATTCCCTCCCTTGCCCTTCCCTCACTGTCTGCCATTTCAGCAACTCTGCACTCTGCTCAGCCCACGGAGATGCCTCCACCCATTCTTTCTTCCCTCATCTTTTTGCTTTCCATGCTCTTCTCCCTCTGCAGCCCTGCTCTCAGGCAGACTATCTCCTGGGCTTGCGCTGGCTCAGCCTGCTGTCTAAAGCAACAGTAGTTTCCCATTGCTCCCTTACTTTCCATCGTCTGACACAAAAAGTAACATTAGGATTCAGGTCTGGTAGAAATTCTAACATCCTCCTTGTCTCAGAAGCTGAGGGTGGGTAAAGCAGGTTTTATAAAAGCCAAATTATTATAGTAATGGTCTTTATCAACATTCTGTGCCGTACACTTCACTCTTCTCTAGGCTTTTTGACGTTTAGTATTCTTGTCTCAGGGTAAACACACACAAAACTAAATATTGGAATGAATTCAAACTAAGCATACTCACAAAAAACAGTGTAACAAAATAATATTTAAATAGGTCCATCTGCTAAGATCTATGTAGATCTGTAGACCACACTGAGATGGTGTTTTTGCTTTGCTGAGGTAAGAGCCAGAAAAGAAAAGATCAAAATGAAAATCACAATGAAACCTCTTTACTGCATATGTTTTTTGATATGACAATTTACATCTCCTACTAGCTGTTAAGAAGTCACAATCTGCTTCTCAGTTGCCCTTTGATTCACAGAAAACTATTTTCACAAGGAAAAGGATCAGGAAAATTACGGAGTTTCTAAAATAATCTGTAATAAAACATTATCTGACCACAGCTCTTTAGTCCTCTGCTCCTTCCCCTTCCACACATACCCCTTCAAACAAGACGGAGCTCTTGTGACAGGATCTCTGCATGCACAATGTCCATAAGGTGCCCCGGCTACAATGTTCACATTCTAAAATTCTGTTTTAGGAATCCTCCCCTGAAAGGGACTGGTATAAACCTGCTGAAGTCTATGGACAAATAGATCCCTATCTGACTTAAGGGTCGTGATCTATAAGTCAGAACTATGAATCAACCTTTCTCATCATTAAAAATTAACCTTCAGTCAACCCTAAGTGCATGTCTAGAGACGTGTCATACTGGAACAATCAGAGTTGCAAACACATAGGAGTGGCAATTCCCTTCCAAAAATCTTGTCTGGCCAGTTCTGCTTACGCCCTCTCACAGCCACCAGGAAGAGCCAACAGCATTCCCACTGCTTGGAATTCAGCATCAGATGCTCATCAGTAGATACAGGGGGAACTTCTGAGAAAATAGCATGTATGTTCTAATAAAGAAGAACCACTGCAGATCTGTAAACTAGAAATGCTGCTGTTCAGCTCATTCCAATGTACAAACTTGCAAAGGTGGAAGGAACTGGATCATCTACAGCCTTCCCAAAGCTCATAACAGAAGATGAGCTGTCCTGATAGTGCATTTCGAAACACTGTTCAGAAGTAAATTTTGGAGAATGATTGATGCCTTCCATCTTGAAAAAATCAGGGCTTCTGTTTTCCCTGCCCAGTAGAATCTGCTGGGGAATCTGGTAGGAAATATTAGTGTTCTCTGGAGCAGAAGCAGGCATCTATTGGGCAAGAAAGGAGAAGGGCCTCTCTAAGGTCGATCTGGCTAGTCAGGGCAAGTGTTTCCCAATATCTATTTACTTTAGCTACAAGGCTGCATGTAGAATATTTGCATTGCATGAGATGTCTCTAAAGACATCTCATTTACTCGGTTCAGCCTCCCTCAAAGAGGCGCAGAAAAAGAAGAGAAAAGGGTCAGACAATTTTTGTGTGGCTTTTGTGACCTTGAGCTGCAAGAGCCCAAGGACTTCCTTGGTCACTGGACTACCTCACCTTGCAGCCAACAAGCTGCATGGAATCACTGCAGATACCAGCAAGGCAGGTCTCTTTACACCTTTTGCATTCACCTTTAATATAAAGAACTTTCCAGATAACTCTTAAATAGGCTGCCTGGCATCACAGCAGAGCCTGTAAGCTAATGTCTACAAACCACAATCCTCATGCAGTTCAACATAAGCAGTCTTCTGAATGGTAAACAAATCAATCTGTTTATTAATGGCGGCTTGACAGTAAAGGGTCAGTATATAACATTCATACTTATTGACTCGATACAACTGACTTCATATTCATCACTTTCACATGAAAATGGAATCGTTCTTGCCTTTGTATTTCAGATATTTTCTACAGCTGCTGAAAGAAAAGAAGCTAAGCCGGCAGGCTGGCACGTGGGGAACTCTGGCACACGGCACCAGTGCAGATAAAAACTTCTTTAGAGCTGGTGAATGCAGCACTGTAGCAGAGTGACATTTACCAGCTAAAACACTGTAACACAGCTTCACTGGGACGAAATGTCAGGGCACTGGTTAAAAACAAAACCAAGAAAAGCAGAAAACTTGCAGTTTTTCCTGTAAAGATGTAAACATACATTTGCTGTATATCCTTAATGGACAAGCATTTGAGTACTGCTTGTATTCCCAAACTAAAATAATCAATTAGACCTCCCTGCTGCCCTGGTAATGCCCTTTCCTAACTGCACTAAGAAGCCTGAGAAAAGGATGTGGTTGGTAAAGACAGACAGCTACTCAAAGAGGCAAAGGAGAGGAGAATGATACAGGATTGACCCAAATCGGGTTATTGTATGATCTTTGTTTATCTATGCAATAGAAGAGACCTACTTTTTTAACGAAGTAAGAAAAAAAAATTACAACATAAGAAAAATTAGGCATTTTATGCTCCCCAGAAAGAAATGTGGGACTAAAAATGGTTACTTATAAATTCTGTTTTCTTCATATTTTTGCTAGACTGCTAAAACTCATCTTTGGTTGTAAACACTTCATTTAAACAGCTTATTAGCATTTGGGAACAGAAAGTAATGGTTCAGGCTGTGAAAGGCCAGAAGGTATCTCTGAGGTTTGTCAGAAAGGTCAAGGAAACCTAAACAGCCGTTCCTGATATTTTAAGGAAGGAAAGGGAAAAGGAAAGGGATTTAAAAAAAAAAAGAAAAGGAAAACAGGGGAGAAAGAGAGGAAGTGGGAAACTGGTTTGAACAACAATTGAAAAGCAGTCAGCACAGAAGACAAAGGAGTTTTCAAATATGACCATACTGCAATGTACTCACAGAACAGATTTGTGAAATAAGCTTTCCTATTTGCAAATAAGACTTTATTTAAAAACAAAAAAATTCTTAAATTTCTCTTTCAAGAGGAAGGAGCATAAATCATTCTTGCTCAGCTCTGAGAAACAGCTTGAACCATCTACAGATGTGACAAAGCTCTTTGGCCAAGGGTATTGCCAGTAGACCCTTGATTCAGACACTGATTTTTACAAGTTTCCCACTTCACCTTGGAACGCAAATTCTGGCTTTGGAATGGGATTTCAAACATCAGCAAGATGTAACGACTAGAGAAAGCTGCTAAAAGGCAAGTCAAGTCATCTGTGCATTTTCATTTTAACTGCATATTCTTAGCTGATGACAGACACCAAAATGTTGTGTTGTTGATAGTCTGTCTTGCATAACAAAAATAAATAATGAAGCGCGTTAGCAAGTTATAATGTATAAAACCTTGAGAAAATCGGCTTTAGAAAACTCTTGAGACAAGGACAGACAAAAAAGCAAGCCTTTCACAAACTCAGTAGAAATAACAATAAACACAATTCAATGAGACACAAATACAGAATTCTAACAGGGGCAGAATGCACTGTCTCAATACAAAGAAATCTCCTTCAGGAAACTGCAAATCTGACCATAGAATAACTTGAAGGATCTCTCAGAAACAAAGGAAATGGAGCAGAAAGAATGGTTACAATGACAGAGAAACCAAGCAGTCAGATTAAGTGAAAGCTATGCAAAGACCCTTGGTCTCTGAAGGGAAAACTACAAGAAAAACCATAATAACAAACTTATTTTTATGGATGGGCCAGTGTTGGATATTTAAGGAGTTTATTCCCTGTTATGAATTCAGAGCGTAATAAATGTCTTTGTGGGTGTTTTGCATGGGGGAGGGACGGGGGGCAAGAGGAGAGGAGTGAGTTAATGTTTTCTGTGGCACATGAAGTAGAATCTACAACGAACTCATTTGTACTCTGCCATGCAAATTATAGAATCTTACAAGCTTACCACCACTTGCTTGTTTTTAGTATCATCTTACTGTATTGAAAAATCCACATTTATGTACTGTAAACTACTCAGCTGAATAATTTCTTACTTCACCTACAGAAGTACCAAGTAACTACATAGGTAGGTGTAATGCAGCTGCTTGGTCTCAGCTGTGTTACCTTGTCCTGCCTGAAGATCCTCAGGGACCTGATTCAACTCACCTGGAGCCTGTGAGAAACACAACTGAGTGCAGTACCTGTGCTGCAGCTCTCTCAATATTTGAGACTCCTCTAATGAAAAAGTTAATGAAAAGTATTGGTGAACAAACATTTCAGCTTTTAATAGTAAATATATTTACTATATGAGCTTATGATTGAGCTGCGAGCCTGATAAGCCAAGAAACTTGGATTGTGCTCATGGCTCTGCTGTGGATTCAGCATGAGATTTAGTATATGATGCTTTCTCTTACATTGGTATTTTCTATCTTAACACCAGGAAAACAATCAATTACTTCTTAGAGAGGATGCATCAAGATTCCTGTATATCCCAAAGTTCTCCAGGTATGGTAAGAATTGCTTTTTTGAGCATGCATTTGTATGGATGGCTAACACAGAAGAAACTGTGACTTTTTCATAGCAAGTAACTCTAAAAGGTTTCAAAAATAAATTATTGGTGTATGTGGAGGTATTGCAGTTATAACAGTGATCAGATATTCTAGAAAATGTATGTCTGTTCAGTAATCAGAAAGGGGAAAAAAAAGAAAGAAATGTTAGAATTTACGAGAGAAAGGGATTTCTACTAAGCTTAATGTAAGTATGGGAGAAGGAGCATCCTTGTTCAGTCTTCTCCTATTTTAGCTGTTTAACATGTCTGAAAATTGAAGATTTGAAACTCAAGAAATACTACCTTAGTATTTTAAATCTTTTTTAAATCTTTAAAGAAAGCAAGATCCTTTTCCAATAATTCCTTGCTATTACTGTTATTGATGGGGGGAGGAAGAAAGTCACTTTCCATTTGAATAATATCAAGGTCAATGAAAAACCTACTAGTTTATTCCTTCTGAAGAATGAAATTACTACCCTGTTCACCTTCCCCTGCAAACTGTAAAAAAACAGCTAAGATTTCACACTATTTCCTGTTTAACTGTACTTACAGAACACAGACTAGGACAAAAAATCTACATGTGTAGTCTGGTGTAAAACAGGTAATTAAAGTAGAATGAATTATACCTGGATACACTTTTGTCTTCTACTCTCTCAATCATGTGACTAATCATGCGCACAAAAGATAGTTATAGTTCTCTATAGCAAGAGCTTGTGTTTGAGCTAATCAGTGGTTACAGCCTGTAGAACTGCTAGGAAAATATTTATTGTCCACTTCTGGGCGTTTTATTGCTAAATTTCATTGTTATTATCACATAATATCCACAGTAGGTGAGGTGCTCTTCAGAACGAGCAGAGACTTGTGTCATTCTGCAAGCAGATTACCCAACTAGAGCAAATCAGACCAGTGAATACCAGAATGGGAGAGAGATGTGGAAGAGTAATTACTTAAATTAGAATGTGCAGTTGGTTTCCTAATGTGCAGTACCTTTTCTCTGCTTTGATGGGAGTATTATTTTCATCGAAGACTAAAAAAGGTTGGAGAAAGCGAGACAGAAATCCTAGCTGGGGTTTTCTCTAGGGGAGAAAAGCAGTAGTTTCATGAAATACTATGGACAAATCCACAACAGGATTTAATTATGACAGCACTAGGTATCATCATTTCTGCCTTCTAGGCGTTCAGTTGCCTGGCTCCAAGTTCTCATCCACTGTACTCAGAAGCAGGGAGCCAGATGATGCGTTTCATGTCGATGTTGGTGCATAAAGCAGTAACAGAAGCTCCCAGTTTCTGGATCTTAGCAGAGCTCAGGAATGTGACTACTTGACACTGTCAAGACGTAAACAACTCAAGTCTGTTTCTGGGTGTGCCTAAGGGCTTAACTGTTGGAAAGAAAGATAACCTGGGTCAAGAAAAGCCTCTGGAGTTAGGCACAACAGCCTTGGGGAAGAAAGAGTTAGAATCAAGACTTAGGTACATGTAGAGATGTGCAAGTTTGACTTTTTTTTTTTTTTTTTTTTTTTTTTTAATGAAGCTAACCTTAAATTTAACCATCCTGTATTTCAGACCAAAAGTGGCAGGTCCACAAGTGGAAAAAAACAAAAAACAAGGTTTCTGGAGAAGTAATTTCCATCCATATATGATGCTTTTGTAGATACATGGAAGCAGAACGGGACATGTGAGCTCAGTGTATTACTCAGCATGGTTGTCATGTATAAAATAAGAATAACAGAAACAATCAATTGAAAACAGTAATGAAGGACAGGTAAGAAAACTGTACTAATACCCATCTGTTGGAATGTTTGTGCTGGTTATTACAACTTTAATTCAACACCAAGACTGTCAATGAGACCAGACAACATCATTACCTCTGTCAGGAGTTTGTGTGAAGAAACAGTGGCAGGAGTGACTTCCAAAAGAAACAGAAGGATAGAAGGTTGCTTAAAAAAGAACAAGATCACAACAGCAGATGCAGACCACAGAATGAACTCCCTACCTACGTTACCATGGAGTGGGCCTGTGGTTTATTGCCACTACTGCTAAATTAATGGGAAGTAAAATTTTGACTTTGCGTAGACGTTGCTCATAATGCAACTCAGCAAAGAGTTTTTGCCAAGTAAGTGAAATAGCAGTTACCAAGCCACACACACCATCAGCTACAAACAGTGAGTACTGTCTTTCAGCAAGCCGCCGTTAGTGCTCTAAGCATCACCTGAGTGTCAGCGCTTGACAAAGCGCTCGGTCAGAGGGCCATGAGAGATATTTCTAACCTTTAGAATCTATTTAAAAGTAAGGGCACAGCTCATCTCCTCATATAAAAAATACTGCTTATTATAGTAGATTGCTTCTACTTGGAAACAGTCCAGAGATTAGATTCAACCATACGTATTGCTAACTGACCTAACATAAGCCTTTAATTGTAAATATCAGTGTGTCTTTCATTAGCCAAGTATTCATTTAATTAGAACTTTAAAGTATGTGTTTTAGGTTATCTAAAACTATTTTCTATGCACATTAGTATCTTTGAAGCTACTGCAATACTAACTGCACTTGTTATAGCAAAAATGCACATGAAATACCTGCCTGAAATCTCAATTTTTACTTCTATTGCATCACCCCTCTGAAATGTAGTGTGTATAAGCATGTCCAATAGGCAGTCACAGGAGACAGAGCTACAAGCTGGCTTAAAGTTGGTAACTTGAACGGCTTTAGATGTCTCTGGGTGTTCAGCAGAGGGTAATTTATATTGTGGCTGCAGGGCAGCTGTACACAGCGTACACGGTACGAGGTGGAGGGGAAAACTAAATTCATATTCATTAACAGCGAGAAGTTAAACAGATTTGGATTGCTCAACTTTGTTTTCTTTTTATAATATACAGCTTATATCACTGACAGTGTTAATCCGATATTCTTGCTCTTGCCTGCTTTGATTGTTTTGATCTTAGAAGAACAATAGTAGATCAGAGAGTGTA
Organism: Centrocercus urophasianus; assembly: GCF_019232065.1. Lineage (NCBI taxonomy): Eukaryota > Metazoa > Chordata > Aves > Galliformes > Phasianidae > Centrocercus > Centrocercus urophasianus. Next base: position 12,890,323 of record NW_024884733.1, on the reverse strand, counting down.
AAATCTGAAGAGAGAAAGATTCAGTATACAAAAGAATGTACCAGATAGTCTTAATATTGCATTATACAAAGTTCACTTGTTATGAAGTGAATAGAGAAAAAAATGCCACCACCCAGATTTTGTAGTTTTCCACCAAGTTCTAATAAGAACCGTGATACATGGGACAATAACTTATTATTTGCCATAGTAATTTGTTGAAGTGCTATGAACTTAAGACATTCTGGGCAGAGCACAAAGAACGGAAAATCTTAGCTAAATGAAATAATGATCTCCTTTCACATAGCATACTGTGAACACTTCTGTAACAACTTGAGAAACTCGCTGCAGTGAATTTAACTGGTCTGGGGACCAGGCGTGTGTAATGGGATGTGCAGGCCTCACATGAGTCATACAAGAATTGGTAGGCTGCTGGAAGCATAATCAGCTGTGCAGATTTCAGGCTTCTATAAAAGTTTAAAAGGGAGAGTCCCATTCAGCTGACAGCTGGTGGGAGGGAGACAGCACAGCTTGCAGTACTTGCTGTGCAAATGTAAACTTCTTACTAGAGACTTCCCACGGGAAGGAGGCTCTAAAGTGGAAGGACCGCCTTCTTTGCCTGGATTAACCCCAGCTTTTCCAAATAGCGGTGGGCTGAAAACATCTGCTTATCTCAGGCCCTGCAGAATACTAAAGCAGCAAATGTAGGATCTGCAGTGCAGTAAGGAATGGACCTATGGAGCTTCACATAGCACTTCTACACAATTTCATTACACTGAAGGAGCCAAGGTCTGACCCAATAAGTAGACACCCCACCTGTGGCTGAAAATGAGGAGTGGATGCAATCACTGGACAGTGTTCTATTATGTGGTGCACTTGTAGCCTTTATTTTCAGCTTAAATTTCAAGTGTGCCAGAATAACTGGAATGACTGTGAGCCAGCCAAAGGGCTAGATCACATGAAGGTTTGTTTTCAGGGCTGGCAAATCTCAGAAACAACAAGGACAATGGTTCCGTGAGCAACAAGAAAACTGAAGACTAGGACCTTCTGAACTACTGACTGTAAGCATATCATAGTAAGGCTGTAGCACTATCCCCTTTTGGATATAAAATAATCTACACAAGATCCAATAATTTTCTCTGTCTTCGGGGAAATCTCAGTGTGGCTTGTCTACTTTCTTGTAACTGCTTGAGAAGGATTTGCATCTCTCCCTAGATAGCAGATCTTCCAACCCTTTACTTTGGTTTTAAGTTTCTTCTCATCCTTTCTCTCAGTGAAGGCAATAAAAATCGCTCTTCTCTGAGCAGCTGCCTGTTTTCATGGTAGGAGTTTGCAGTCTTTGAGGCTATGACTGCACATTAAATCTGGCTGTGGATGACGGTGTTACGAGTTGTTTGTGGGGGAATGAAGGTGTAGACAGAGTGTGCTGGCACAAGCCTTGCTTTCCTGGAATTTCAGGTCTCTGCACAGGAAGTCTATGTAAGGTTGACATGTTGTAAAAACTGCCCAGCAGAGATGTGCCTGCAAAACATTTTGACACCTATATTTCTGGAGTTCTGTATTTGGCTTTAAGAATATAAGACAATCATCACTTCTGACGTCTTAATTTTGTTACTTGGTTTAATACTTCTTAAGGGATTTAACTTTGCAGAGTGCAGATGCTCATAACTCAGAAATGGGCCTCTTGAAGATGATCTCAAACTGCACAACTAAACTAACTTTTACATTTCTTAAACTCTCTGAAGGCCCGTTTTAAGTGTGGGTCAAGTCCTGCAAGACAGTAAAGGTCTCCTGGAAGTTGTTTAATTCTTTCTGAACTCACTGTCTTGAAGGAGAGTTAGGTGAAACTGCTTTCTCATGCAAAGTTAACTAAGAAGCTTTGCCAGAAGATTTTGAGAGATACAAAGGGGACGTAATGCTCAAGTGAATAAGTACATATGAAGTAACTCCTGTGCAGCTAGGTCTGCTGTTTCCCCCTATACAGCTCTTTTGGCTTGATAGATAAGCTTGGGTTGGCATAATTAACCTATCTGCTCCAAATCTTGCCTTTGTGCACTTAAAAGGTTTCAGCTCCTTTTGCAGTACTTCTCTTATCCTGCATTCCTTACGCTGAAACTGCAACGCTTATTCTTTTCTCTAGATTTTGGGTGTCTGGAGAAGACTTCATTCAAAGGACTGAGCCTGTATTCTTCAAACTTGCAAATGTTCCTGACAAGCCTAAAAACAAGTGTAAGGATTTGGGGACCACATATACATACAAATGAATTAGAAGCAATTCAAATGCATCATTTCCTCCTGCAGTTCAAGAAAAAGTCTCCTTGACCGAAAATATACAGTACCTGTAAGTTCTGCTGTTTAAAATGATGAAGCTCTCAGCATGATGTAATCATGTGCTTGTTTCTTAACTCAGCATTGATTTCCAGGCCTAAAGTTTTTGATGGATCCTGTAAACTCCACCCTTTCTAGGTCTTTACTAATCATTTACATTCTGCCATGAGTGGGGGGAGAACATTTTCCTCTAAAGGCAATTAAATATGAACAGTTGTTTTACATATTATACAGAATCTTTTGACTGGCAATGGTGAAGCGTTTCAATTCACTTTACTTTGATAAGTGTTTTAAAATCTTTATAGCTTTCTGACTTAATATGTTTTAAAGAATTTCTGAACTATGAGATACATACACAAGCATCTTGTAGTACAGTATACATGTAGTATACAAGCTACTCTGAAGCGGAATAAGATTTGGAATAAAGCTAAAGATGTTTCTGATAGTGGCAGTACGAGCTGCTGTCAATGGGCAATGATGGTACCTGGCAAAAAAATCCTCCCCTTTAGCCCACTTTTAATTGTGGATACAGCAGAATCTTAGGACAGAAGCTTGAACTAGTGGTTTCCTTAAAGACTGCAGAGGTGTTAGGTCTTACAGGCCTTGATAAAATGTATTCTTAATTCTATGAGGACAAGTGTTTTATCGAAGTGTTCTATGGAAGCATTTGGCTTTCACTTTAAATTCCTCCCATAAACAAAAGAACCACAGAATTACATTTGTAACTTCCTGCTCTTCTCCTACAATGTATCCTGTTGACACTTTTAATAATACAATAAAGCTAGAGTGGGATTTTCCAGTCAGTTTCTTTTGCGTTATTTAGTTTTAGAAACATATATATATTAAATGAAACCAGTGGCGTAGCAAAGCAATTCCTAAACATTTTATGCCTTTTAATTATAAACTGTCTGCTTCATGTAAACATTCCCCTACTATTTCCCCCTGAAAATGAAAATCACTGTAAAAGGAAAAGTAACCCATTCCCTCCTCCCTCCCAACTTTATCTCCAATTTCCAGAACAGCCTTGGAAAACAAGAACTGGAAAGAAGACACTTCTGTTGTTCTGCACATTAAACTGCTCTAAAATCCAGGAAGCAAGGAGTTTTAGTTTTTGATCTCATAGGAGCTGACCAATATTACTAAAACTGATGAGATCAAATTATTCACAGCAGCTTCTCTAAATTTTCAAAACAGCTCAAATACATTTGAGCCTCTTTGTAAATCACCATGTAGTTCACAGTTGGAGCTAAAAAATTTGGTGTACAAACATCCTTTGTGTGTGTGTATGTAAGTTGCTACTAAATTATGCAAAATAACTTGTAACTGCACAAGTTCATACAGGTTTCACTGAACTATTATATTTGAAAACACATTAAAACGTTCATTTGAAATTCTGTTAAAATGCATTTTTAACAATGCGTTTGGATATCTGAGTCCTTAATATGACAAACTCAGCAGAAAGTCAGCTTTCACTGAATTTTTACTTAAAGAATTATAAGACTTAAACCTGGGAGCCCAACGTGCGACCTTTTGAGAGCTGCATTAATACGAAACTTTATTGATCAGATATGTCATATTACTTTATTTCTGTAATCTGACAAACCTGAATTCTGATTCGATTAAGTGTGTGGAATATTTAAATATATATTTTGTAATTAGCAGCTCTGGGGGGACTGCAGCTTTGTGAGCAGCTTGAAAAGATTACCGAAAGTGAGAGGAATCTGGTTGCCACTGCAGAAATGATGTTTTTATCATCAGATGAGATAATTAATTGTCAGACAGCCAAAGACTAAGTAAATATGCATGTAGTTGAAAAGTCTATGCAAACAGAAGAATTAAATCTGTTAAATCATATTCCTACTGCTCTGAACCTGTATGTTCCAGACTGGTCATACCATTTCAGGAGTGAAACCAGCTGACAGTATAACCAGGTTTTCAGGCAGAGTTTGTGCTGTTGCAATCCTGAAGAGATATGATCAAGAACCTGCAACCTTGTTTGTGCTAGCTTTGCCAGCATTAACAAGGGGGTGACAAGCTCCCTGGTGTTACCTGAAAACTCTGAGAAGGGAGACTGGTATTTGCTAATCTAATCCACGAACACTGCAACCCGTTCTGTTTCTTGGTATATTGCAACTATTCTTTCAGCTTGTAAAATTAAAAAACTTATGTCCTGTAAAATGCACATCTAAGCAGATATATGAGATCTGCAATGTCTTGGTATTCCAAACGCTTCTGTGATTAGATTATTATGTTCTTAGTAAATTAAAATGTACCTACCAAATCCGGTTTCAGTCTGTACGTCAAAGGAAGGGAATAAAGAATGGAGTATGCGGTTGTTACCACGGAGGAGGTCCAAGATTGTCTAACCTCACGGCTTCTGGGAATGCGATCAAGGGTGAACTGGAAGAGAGCACGATAAAGCTGAATTGTTATTTTTCTTAGACTGTTGTTCCTTCTATAGAGTTATTAGACCTGCCTGTGCCAACATTTTTTTAATTTTTAAGTCGAGTATGGAAATGCTTGGGTAGATGCCTTATTCAGTATTGTGCTTAGCACCCCTGGTGACGAGGTTAAACGAAATACTAGAACTATATATCAATTTTTTGAATCGTTTCTAATGTTACTTTAAAACATTCCTAACTTTAAAAACAATTCTGGAGCAATTCGTCTGCTGTACGTTAACTTTGTGCCCCTCCTAGTGGCCGCCGAGACACACTCACAGGTTTCAGAAGCCAGGGCCCAAACTAGGTGGCTCTCTTCTATTACTTGCTTCGATTCTCTGTGGATTTACACCGTAGAAAATAGAACAACATTTCTCAATTAATGTCCGGTGCATACTGTTAAAATCTAACAGCAGATATCTGTGTCCTTTAAATGAGTGCTCCGTAAGTATTCAGAAGAATATGAAGATGCATACTCAAAATGCAAAACATTTGCCTAAAGAAACAAGAATAACATCTCATAGAAAAAATAAGAAATATTTTTTCTTTGTTGTTTTCCTAGAAAAAGGTAAAGATCTTTCACTGTGTGTAACGGGTATCAAATTAACAAAATACAGATGTTTTCTGTTTGTCTGAGAACGCTGTGCACAAGCTAACTGTAGTCAGGCTAGTCAGGCTTCCTGTGCTCTTCTCAAGTGACACAGAATCCCACTTAAAAATTATTGCTGCAGCAGAGGTCAGTCCTGATGCCAATTAATTTTTTCATTGTTTAGATGAAAAATAAATACATTAAGTACAGTGCACTCTCCTCCAGTGATACTGATATTGTTTAGGTCTGGACGTGGTCACTAACTCCCTTCACATGGGACACCAGATCACTACTGCTCTGGCAGAACTCATACAGAGAGTGAGAGACTCTAAATATTATTAATATTTTAATATTTAATATTAAAATAATATTTTAAGCTCCCCATATTTAAAAACTCCCCATTTACTGCAAATGCAACATTTCTAAGTAACAGAGCTTAGTCCTGGTGATTTGTGACCAAGAGCGTTAGCAATAGCTGTGCATGAAATGCAAACTACATATCAGTCTTGAATAGCAGTAGCTGAGGGCTTTATCACACACAGTGGAAAGAATTAAACACAAAACCTTACAAAGGCAGAATATTAAATTAACTTTCTTGACTGAAATCTTGTTTCATTGCAATAAAGTTTTTTAATTGTAATAATGGAAAGCATTAACAGATGTTACAAACTGGTTGTTTTGCTCTATTTGCAGGTGTTGAAACTGACTGCATTAGTCTGATGACAAAACAGAAAAACAAACAAGGCCCTCGCTCTCCATTCAACAGGATTCTCTCTCTTTTTCAAAGGTTTGGAACAGATCAAATGATAAAAAGAAATGTTTGTAAGTGGAGTTTAGACTTTTGTGTGGTATTACATCCTGCAATAAATATGTATGACAAGGTAGTTTTAGACAGATCAGGCCTGAGTGGAACTATTCAGATGCTCCCCTTCACAGTAAGAATGGTGTTAAATAATATTTGCCAAAGACCTGCACATAATTTTCTTCTTGATAAGCAACTGATTTCAGCAAAACTTGGAAGGGACCCCAAATAGTATCAAAGTAGCAATTTACATGTAGCATTCAAGTAAACATCGAACTGATTTCATCTGTATTCTTCAAAACACACTTCTGAAACTTTTCATTCTGTGTTCTATATTACATGTTGGAACTTCAGCCCATGTGTCAGTCAATTATTGAGTATTAAGCTGGGGAAAAAAATTAGAATTTTGTTTAAAAGGTACTGCCAGGTGTTTCTCATCTAATGGAAACACTGTTAATATTCTGAACAAAGAGCACTCCTACATCTTTTGTTGGAAAACTGCACAGTGTGTACGCAGTATCAGACATAGACAAGCTATGCTCCTATCTTCTGTGGTCTCATACTATTGCATTTCTTTTCCAGCACTTCTGTAATGGAGTCAGAGACCTTGCTGTTTGAGGACAAACATTCCAGACTGGCAATTCAATAATGGTTGATGGAGTACTGTAATTTAAAAACCAGTAATGTAGTCTTTACCTAATTAATAGTACTGTTTTGCAAGCATGCAGACAAAAGTTGATGAAAAATCACCCCTGCTAAAATTATTGCAGTATTCTCAACTGAACATTCCGCAGACCTTCCAAATAACCTGGCTTTATGCAGTCTTTTTCATGCTGAGGAACAAGACTTCCTATCATGATTACTTTCATGAAACATGGGAACACAGAGTAGCATATGTGATCAAATTACACGAACGCTAGTGAATCAGGCTCCTCTTCTCAGACATGATGAATGGGAATATAAGATCCTGTGAAGAATGTGCGTTCTTCAGTCAATATATCTAAGTTGTCTTTCTACTGCTAGACTAGGTCATTGAGAGCTCACGTATGTTCTCTACGCTGAGTGCAGGAGGTAACCTGGGTATCAGCTGAGGGGGCAACCAAGCACAACAGCTGTGATTATGGGCTAGAGAGAAGCGAAAGGTAAGTGACAGTGGGACCAGAGATTCATAAAGAGGCTTTTCTGATTTTCTTTTCCAAAAGATTTAGTGGGTAGAGATGCAGCATTTTCTTTCTTGTAAGGAAGATGTTGCTTCTGGCTTCCTTTCCCTCTCTCTGAATTCTGTAGCTTTTAGAATTGGGATGAGCCATACATCAAAAAGAGAAATTTGTCATATCTGTGGGTCTTTTGCACAGTAATTCACTAAATGAATACAGTGATTTTCTCTTCAATCACCATTATAACCTGTCTTCTGCTCAGTTCTTAGTTCTGGAAAATATACTTCCTTGACAAGAAGAGGAAGAGAATGACTATAGATTGAAGCTGTCAGTTTTCCCCTTTGTTGACTCAAAACTACAAGAAGCCACTAACACATTAGCTTCAAATGCATATGATGCGTACATATTCCAGCACTCAATGCCAAAACATGTCTTGGCTGAGAGCATAATCTGAAAGTTAGCAAATATATGTGATAGGCACGTGACCTTTGCTTTACAAATTCATCTTCTATTTTTGCTCCGAATGTTTTTCCTCAGTGGAAAAAGAATGGCCAAAATAAAGAGCATCTGCTGTGCAGACAGCAAACTCAGATGCAGCCAACTATGTTCCTCTGGCTTTCAGTGCTCAAGGAAAATATAACTACATGATGTGTTAGCAGTTGGAGGGAGTCAGAACGTGAAGTTGCTTAGCAAAACTAAGTATACAAATGGAAAAAATGCCTAACCTTTTAAAACTGAAAATATTTTTAAGAAATGTAATGACCTAGGTTTGGACATTTTTCAGGTAAGTGAGCTGGGAGTTCAGCATTCACTCAGGTGATCAGTCAGAAAGCTACTGGCAGTAAGATGTATTACCTCCTTTTTAAACACCTCTCTAACTAATGCTCAGTTTTAAAACCATATCAAATCACCATTCAGAAACACACAAGAGGGATACAATTCCAAGTAAGTTTTTTTTAGATAAAACATTTTAGATAAAACATTTTTAGATAAAACATTTAAAACACTTATCTCAAAAATAATTTCACCAAGGGAAAAGGCCAAACTGAAAAACACAAAAAATAGCAAACCACCATATTTCTGTCTCCATACTTTTATAGCTACAAGCAACACGTCTAAGTCATTTACAAAACCAAAAGAAACTTATTCTTAGTGTGCTTTTCTTAAGCAACAGATTCCCTTCTTTCTATAATAACTTTCATTACAATTACACTTTCCCATTGTTTTTTATCAATTATAACGTTCACCAGAGGTAAAGATCATTTCAAAACTAAGTAAGATGGCAGTAAATGACATTCATTTTCAGGTATTTTGCATTTTCAGGGTCTATCTAGTTCAGCATTAATCAACTGTGTTTATTTGGCTCACTTTTAGCAACACAAGAAACAGTATATACAGAGTGGCACTTCAGCTGAGCTTCAGTGGCAGTGATTATCAATCACTAGAAAATCAAAAGCACGTGCTGATCTTAAAAATAACCTTTTAAAGAATTGCTTCCAAATTGCCTTGAATTAGAATGTTGCATTAAGATCAAATTATCTTACAAAAATATACTTAACAATTTACCTGGGAATTGGAGAACCTTTCAGCCCTTTTTTGTTCGAAAGAACGTATTTTAGCTTCACTCATCTTATCAGAGTCTGCAAGAACATAGCATCTAGGAGAGTATGACTCTGACAAACAACTGAGCAACCTCAGGATTTCTGTTGTGTGACCTCCTGCAAAACCGAAATATGTTGCTGTTAGTATATGAAATATTTTGTAATCTTCAATTTTTTCAGTTGAATTAGTCACTTTTACTTTTAAAGCTTATTAGTACTAATAATATTGGTAACACTCTTCTAAAATGAAAAGATTCAATTAAAGGATGATTGAGTAACACGAAGGCAATTCAGCTCCCAGTGCAGCTAAACTGATGGAAGTATTTCAGTTAAATGAGATCACAAAGAAATGAGACGTTTAATGTCCTGTACATGATGCAAAATTAATTTGGCAATTGCACTGTAGTCCATATTAAAAAACCACACCCTAGTGCGACTGTCCAAATAAAACTACATGAGAGCCCACTCGTGGCTGCGCTGTGGAGCAGAGACTCTCAGTGAGCACACTGAGTGCAGGCAGAATTCAGGGACTGTGCTATCCCAGCTCGTAATGTTGAAAACATATTGGCAATGATTTCTGAAGCTAAGCCAGGGTAAAAGCTGAGTGCTGGGACACAAACAGTCTGGCCCCTGCCTAAGGCTTCACCTACTGCCCTTGAATGGGTGTTGACAACCTTCTAACTGCAAGGTCACTTTGTTCAGGGAGCTGAGCTGGCAGTAAACCAAAGAGAAGGGGAGACCGTACTCTTGCTATGGCGTAGGGCTGATCTTTTTGTCAGTTTGGTTTCCAGAACTGAAGCCATGTGAATAATTGTAACAATGAAGTGGGGAGGGGGTCACCTGGGGATCAGTTTGGCTGGATCAAAATACCAAGCCCTGAAATATGTGCATGGCCATTTACTGGGTCTATTACCTCTAATTCTGCTGGAAGCTGCAGACCAAAATCATGAACGGAATGTATTCCTGCTATCTCAGGTTGTGTTTCATCAGCCTCCTAAGAGACCTTTGCTGTCAGAGACAGGTGTTCTGAGCTGGCAAACATCTGACCAGCACAGAGCCACGCTGCTGGGCTGGCACAGGAATTTGGCACTTTCCTGCATGATCTATGCAGTGTTTTACAAACACTGGAGGGCTTTTCTCTTGAGCAATGGCCTATTGAAGCCTTCAGTAATTTCAGTGCAACCATCCAAGTATTTCCAAGAGCAGGAGATTCTGAATTCAAAAAGTCTCGAACAATTGAAGATGACATAATGTTGGTCAGTGTTCTGGCAGCAGCACGACGGCAGGGTTAGTTCCTCACCGTCAGCGTGTGAAACTCACGCAGAGGTGATGAGCCCGGGGCTGCTCTGGCCACCTCCGCTGCCAGTTTGCAAGGAAGTCTAACTTATTGAAGGGAACGGACCGTTCAGCAGCCCGGGAAAGGTCATCGAGGTGCACCCGCAGAGCTCACGGGGCGAGGAGGCGGGCCGGGCTGGGGTCTGTCTGCCCCTCCTCACGGCGGCGCACCGCGACTACAGCTCCCGGCGTGCACCGCGGCACAACGCCAGCCCCGCGTTCGGTCTCGCGCCGCGCTGCGTGCCGGGAGCCGTAGTTCCCGTGCCCGCCGCGAGCTCCTTGAGCAGCGCCTCACTCACCGGAGCCGGCCACCACTAGCAGCCTGAGAGGGGCCGTCCGCCGTCCACGGCGTCTCCTCGCCAGGAGCGCCCAGGGGACGAGCAGCAAGGGCAGCAGCAGGAGGAGGAGGGAGGCCGCGGTGCCGCCCGGCGGCGGGAACGAAGGCTGCATGGCGCGGCCCGAGCGCCCGCCGCCCCGCGCGGAAGCGCCTCCCGGCAGACGGTGGCCGGCGCGGCCCAAACCTCCTCGCGCCTGCACGAGAGCCGGGGGGCGGCGGGGCGCCGAGGCGGAGCGGGGCCGGGCCGGGCCGGGTGCCGGTGGGGGCGGTGCGTGCGGGCGGCGGGGGCTGACCCGACGCTGCCGGACGGCGGGACAGACAGCGATGCGCGTGGCCTCGCACCCGTCCTCCGCGTGCGCCGCGCTCTCGCCTGCGTGCATCGGGAGGCGCGCACCGCTGCCCGTCCTCTGGCGCTGCACGGAGCGCAGGCCGGCACGCAGGAGCGAGCTTCGCCCAGGTATGTGTGCGCAGAGCGCCTAACGATGCGTGAAGTAGGAATAGCAAGGCTTTACTGCCGCTCACGATTCTCGGTTTGATTCGTTCTAATGCTTCAGCCCCGTATTTCTGTACGAAGCCTGCGGCACCAGATCCGCGTTCTTTCCATCGCTGCAGCGTCCAGCTTCGTGCGGGCGGCTGAGCGCAGGACTGACCTCGGGCGAGGGGTGCTGACAAAGCGAGGGTTGCGTTTGGTGATTAGGGGAGAGGGACCTCCGTCAGAGCCGCCTTCAGCCTAGCAGGTACGATCGCGCGCTCCAGAACTTCTCAGAGCGGTCCGACGCCGCGGCTTTGTGGATGGCGTGTCAGCCACGTGCCGGTAACCGCTGTGCGCGCCTGCCTCGTGTGCACGGGCACGGGAGCTCCAACGCTGCAGTTTTAGCCTTGGAAACTGGACGGTTCTCTGTCACTTGTCACAAAAACGTGTGCCAGCCATGGGCTCGAGTAACTGCTGCGTCATTTACAAATAAGGTGCGTGCTTCCCAGCTACCATCCGCCGGCTTAGGAGCTGCGTGAATCCTCCTGATTCATGGCCAGCATTTCTTCGCGTTGTGTGTTGTCCTTTCTTACGTCGCTGCAACGTGTAATTAGGCAGTTGTCTGAAGCAGACTATTAAAAGTATTGCCATAGCACGGTCTTCCACTCAGATGAGTAACTGTCCTGTAGACAGCCTCACAAAAGCAATTGCTACTTAATCATCACTGACATTTGGAAACAACAAGGCATTTGGAAACAACAATTAATAGTTCTGTTGAGGATGTATAAATCTCAGAAATTATTTTTGCTTTCCACTTAATTAGCTTCATAAAACTAATAATTAGGAACAATAGAGATGTGTGACCTTAAATTACAGAAGAAAGGACGAAAGCAATGGGGTCCTCTTTTGGAAAGTAACTACGATGTTAAAACGAGTTAACAAGTTGTATGGGCAATTTAATCCTATTTTTGTCTGTTTTGGTATCTTTCTCCTCTTATGCTTTTTCAGTGAAAAGAATGTCCTTAGTGTAAAATATATCCCAGATTACTACAGGGAGTGTAGACAGCAACTGTTTTTACTTAATAATTTCTTTTTTTCAGGGCTTTTCTTACAGCTTCTCTTTGCTCTATTTTTTTTTTTCTTTTTTTTTTTTTCTTCATACTGTAAGAAGTTTTAAGGAGCTGCCCTTTGTTGGGCTTTGTATTCAGAAAAACAGTCTTGAAACCTTGGCAGCAGAGAATAATATGAAAAACTTGAATTTATTTTCATCTTTTTGTGTTATTTCCGCTGTATATGTGTATTTCTCCTTTCTATGCTGAATATCTCTGTGAGGATGTTTTGGTGAAATTCATTAAAAACTGTTCTAAGCCTGGTAAAATTGGAAGATTTATTTATTTGGTTGGTTGGTTGGTCGAGCAAGTTGTTTAGAAACAAGAGGAAAAGGTTAGAGTGATACATACCTGTTCCTTGGACTAGGAAACTGAGAATCTGATGATTGCTTGGATACAAAGCAAAGATGCTGAGGTTTCAGGGAGTCTAGAAAGGTAACAACAGACTCCTAGGACAAGTGCTGGAAGTTTTAGTCATTGGGAATTCTGCTGAATACCAGATATAGCTTTCAAGAAGCAACTGATTGCAAAGCTTGAGGGAAGAGTCAGAGTTTGGTGAGGCCAGTTAAAATAACTGTTTAAAGACTGAATAGGCAATCTGCAAGCTGCAAACCTAAAGCTTTCAGATGTTTTATTTCTTTTATTCTTTTTGAAAACTGAGTAGAGTGAGCCTGTAGAGGTATCATCTGCAGTGTAACACTGCTAATTATGTCTTTTGTTTTTCAGTAGGACTTTTTTTCCCCACTGTGTTTGCATTCTTTCATATCGCAGCAACTCCCTGCTTACAGTCAGTGTCCTGGAGCAGGGAAATAGCAGGCTTAGTCCTCTAGGAGTTAAGTAGCTCAATAGATGGGGCGGGCAGGTTACTCTCCATTTGGCTGTGTTGCACACGCAGTCATCAGTTCCTTGTCCAAGTGCCTTGAGAATGCTTTGTCTCAGCATTGAGTATGCATGTGAAAGTTGATAACAGAAAGCAGCAACTCTCCTGAAGTTTAGCACATTGTGGTCACATTGACTAAATGATGTGAAGCAGGTGAGGTATGGGACTTTTACACGGAAGACCACAGTTAGTGACAGACAACAGTTTTTTTCAAGATTGTAAAATGAAAAATGCTGCCACTGAATGCAGAACCTATTTGTGTGAGAGAAGCAGTACAGTCGCCCTGAAATAATATGTCAGAAAGTGATGTCAGTGCAGTAATTGCAAAGGCTCTTTCCAGTACTTCTGCTGCATATGCAGAAAGTACCTTTGAACTTTGTTACTGAAGGAGAAATTATTCACATTCATTCTATGTAACTGATTGCTGTTATCCAAAAGAAAACTTTGAATCTCACGGGTAGGAAAAAATAGATTTAAAAAAAATGGTATTGCATTTTTTTTCCTATTTACTACTGTATAAAGAAAAACATGCTGCTGTCCTTTTTGTGTGTGAATATTCTCTGTGGAATATTCTTACTGGTACATTTGGTGCATGTCTCCAAGAAACTCTTTTCCAGCAACTAAAGTACACCTTGTGTTCATGCTTTCTTAACTGGCACTTTGATTGCTTCATTTCTCCTTCTAATGATAAGTTCTAGAAGTAGGCATAAGAAGTATTATGAATATAAAATTAATTAAATAGGAAAATGAAGTACTTGTGTTGTTCAGATGGTATTTTGCTTTTGGTGCCTTCTTAGATAAGTATCTTCTAAATTCCTTGTCCATTTGATGAGGTTTTTTCAGGTTGTTCAGTCTGTGATTTTTTACTCCAAAGTAACTTACAGGTAGGGTAAGTAGATGAAGTGACTCTGGACAGAATCTTCATACAGCATTCCTGGAGTTTAATGATATTACATTACAACAAAAATTTTCAGACTAGAAGGCTTGCTCAGGAGATTCCTGCCAGCCCCAGGGAACATGCCCCACACATACTTCTTGCACTTGTTTTCTTAAGTGCAGTCATTTTGCTGTGTTTTGAGCGAGAATGCAGCTCTACGAACATCTCCAGCAGCACAACTGGAGGTAAACTACCAAAACAGTTTGAGGTTGGGTGAGGAAAAGGGCAGGAACCTGTCAGCCAGGCTTTGCCACTGGAAAGATCGCCCTATGGAATGCTTTATCATGTTAAACCTCAGTCATGTTATGTATCTAAATATGTTGTCCGATTAGAGAAAGAACTTCTGACTGGGTTCCTAATCAATCTTTTCTCATGCTAGAACTGTAGAGCTGTGTCTGGAAGACTTTAGAACAATACCAGCATCATGGATGTTGTGACAAATTCTGCTGTTGGGAAGAGCAGGGATTGTTAAGGTTGTAGACTAGAGTGCTGTGCAGGAGCTGGGGACAAGGCGGAGCAGGCAGCTGGTCAGTGTCCAAATGAGAGATGTGCTCATTTAATGGCAGTATCAGGGTGTATCAGAGTCAGTCTGGCAAAATGCATCCCTTTTAGCTGCAGTTACTTTCAGCTACTTTGTTTGGACTGAGTTTACTTTTACTTTTTCGTGAGTCAGAAACTTAAAAAGCTGCTATCATTGCAATTATAGTAACGCAATCTTAGAAGTCCTGATTAGTATTTGGGATCAATAACATCTGTATGTTCACTTTACAGTTAGTACTGTGCTTCCTGGCATGACAATGTTTCTCATATATATTTAAGATGGTTCCCATTTATTTAAACACAAAGAAAAAACATTTGCAAACAGTTGAACAGTGCTTGATGCCACTGCCTGAAAAGCTGGAACAAAATCTCTCAAATAATGAGATTAATTCTCTGAATTAAATTGCCTTCTTTCTCCCATTCACATTTGCCATTCTTTCCATTTTGATTTCCAGTAGTGTGCATCGGTGGCAGACAACAAAGTGGTTGTTAGCTTACAGCTAAATAAGGAAGGTATCCTTCCCTGCAGCTGCCTGCAGATTTTACATTTCTTGAGAAATACCCAGATTTCCTTTCTGGCTGTGACAAGTTTCTGTATGTGGGCTGTGGGAATGGGCGAGGAGGGAAGAGGCAGCTTATGGAAGTCTCTTTGGGCCAAAGTACCACCTATGAGTTTGCAATCAAAGTAGCAATTTGTAGGGAAAATGTTTTTCTGTGCTAGGCACGAGGTGCGCTGCTACCAGATGTCCCATCAGCCCGGTCTGACAGCACACCAGCGAGCCAGCATTGCTCCAATGACCCCACATTTGGTAGCAGCGTGAATGTGTTCTGAATGTGGTTTTAGGAAGCATGAGCATTAGTGGTATACAGCACCAAAAGTGCATACTGCAGCTTGCCCTGATTACTGGGCAGTACACTTAGGGAGCGGTCCTGAAACATAATGTAAACTCGTGTTCTTTGATCTATTCAAAGTGTTGGGAGAAAGAGGCTATTGTTTCACAGCTCAGAAGTACTGAGCAGCCTGGAGTTCACTGGGTGCCTCTGGCTGCTCAGCCTGGACAAATAAGTCCCTCCCTACTCCTCCTTGCTTCTTTGTGTATATTTATATTCCTAAAAATAAGTATGGAGTCTGATACTACCTTCCTGAAAATAAATCTTCAAGTCTGCTCATAATGTAAAAAGGAATTTGCAGCATACTCGGTGGTGAGGTTGTAGGATTCCCTGCACGTTTCCTGCTTCATTAAAACTGGTGAGTTCCAGTGATGGATCTGTGAGCAGAATGTGGGGGCACACATTTGCTTTGCTTTCTTTGGATCCTTGCTGCCAGGAGAAATTTGGCCATTGCTAATGCTGCTGGTAGAGGGAGACAGCCTTATCCATGACCTCATCCATCAGTTTGCATCAGCATATTCTTCCTCCTCTCAGAGGTACTTGGAAATTGGTACTTGGATGACACTGCTGGCATCTCAGGTCTGTTTGTAGGTTCCAGTACTCTGCCCTCAGCATGTTCGGGTTTTAGAAAAATGTTTCTCACCCTTTTATGCTCTCTTCTTCCCCTGCTTATGCAGATATGAAGTGTGATGCTCTCCACAGTAAGGATGAGTTCCTGAGTTGAAAGAGGGAACATTTCTGAGCTGTTAAAATTTCTGAAGATCTGGCATTGAATTAGTAAAAATACTGGAGCTGGGAATGGAAAAAAAAAAAAAAAAGAGGTCATATAAAGAAGGAAGAGATGATGTGCTCTGGTTTTGTTCTATGCTGTATTTGGTTCTCATTTCTCTCCCTCCCCTTTTTCTTGTGTCTTTACAGTTATATTTTAAAATGTCATTTATTGACTGTTGTTTGGGGATGCTGCCAGGTATGGCTGGAGGTCTGGGGATTGGTCCAGACCCTGTTAGAGGCCATTTAGTGTAATGACTTCATGAGCTCTCCATGGAAATTGAATTCTTTGTAGGTTTATAAAGACTGGTCAAGTTACCTCAGTATTTTAGTTTGTACAAGCCTGTGTATTGATGTTGTAAGACAATATATTAAAAATTTGGAATCTGCCATTCCTTCTTTTGCTATTTTCTGTTTTGTTACAAACATGTAAGATGTGAAGTCCAGACAAACTATTAATGAAAAGCTCTCACAGTTAACAATCCAAATAAAACAAGATAACTTGCCTTCTGCACTACATTTTAAGTCTTCAATTATGTAATCAATACACCGTTTAAAAACAGGTAATTTTTTTTTTTTTTCCCATCAACCTCAGATGCATAATGTTGTTCTCTCAACGAATAAATGAATTGGGAAATTGTACACAATTTGCATCAACTATTGTGAATTTAGTGCATGTGCCATGAGGGTTGGTCCGTTCCTGTTGTTGTGAATTAAACAATGTTAATGAGACAATTGCTTAGAGCTAAGGAGTTATGTTAAGTATTTTGCTGACTGACTATTAGTGTATGACTGAAAAGAAGTAAAACTTATGCTTGTGAAAGCACTCAGGAGATGTCATGGTAGCTCCTGATTTATTAATGCTGGATTAAAGACAAGTTTAAAAAGTAGAATTTCAAAATAGAGATCTTGCATGTGATTTCATATTATTTTAAAAACACTTTGAAGACAAATTATGTTTTCTTTTCTTCTGGACCTTTGTATCTGAGGACTGGTATGATTGGAGATGCCAGCAGTTTTTACACAGGAGTTAGCCATGCCAAGAGTGTGTTCATGCACTGAAATATTTTTTTTTGTTTTGCATCTAATTGAGAAACCATCAGGTAAATGGCAGTCACCTTTCAGAAGTCCCATCCATGGGAAGAACAATTTGTTCAAAATTTGTTCTCCGTGTTCAAAACATGGAGAAATTCCTGGCTCTGGAATTCCCTTCCCCATGTGTTTGTTTTGGTAGTCAAGATCAGCATCAGCAGAAGCCGTGATCCTTGCAACTTCCACAGCATGGATGGGGAATGTGTTCTCTTCCAGATTATTTTTTATTGTAGCAGTATGCAGGAATTACTGGGACAGGTGCTGTACAAATGTAAGATGTCCCTGTTTTAAGGAGATGTAATTTTTGTGTTTTTTTTAAACAAAGATTAATTATGCGAAAAGCAGTGTATTGCCTGGCTTCTTGTATTTTCTTTAGGATAATTTGACAAATAAGCATTTTGTTTAGTGCCCAGATGGCCTACATTTGTGATGATCAGATGTTCTGAGTTCTGAACGTGGTGCACATGTAGTGCTGTGTGCAGTGAGTCGAGCGCTTGCTGTGTGCACGTGGAGTGCAGGGCGACCACAACGTCCCTGACCTGTGTGTGGCACAGTGTGTGTGTGGGCCTTGGGGCTGGAACATCGAGGTCCTGCTGCCCAGGATAGCTGGGATCATAGAATCATAGAATCATAGAATCACCAAGGTTGGAAAAGACCTAAAAGATCACCCAGTCCAACCGTTCACCTATTCCCAATAGCTCCTACTAAACCATGTCCCTCAACACTACATCCAGACTTTCCTTGAACACCCCCAGGCTCGGTGACTCCACCACCTCCCTGGGCAGTCCGTTCCAGTGCCTGACCACCCTTTCTGAAAAGTAATACTTCCTCATGTCCAGCCTGAATCTCCCCTGCCGTAGCTTGAAGCCATTCCCCCTGGTCCTATCACTAATGACACGAGAGAAGAGGCCGACCCCCAGCTCACTACAACCTCCCTTCAGGAGGTTATAGAGAGCAATGAGGTCTCCCCTGAGCCTCCTCTTCTCCAGGCTGAACATTCCCAGCTCCTTCAGCCTCTCCTCATATGGCCTGTGTTCCAGACCCCTCACCAGCTTTGTTGCCCTCCTTTGAACACGTTCCAGGGCCTCAATATCTTTCTTGCAGTGAGGGGCCCAAAACTGGACACAGTACTCGAGGTGCGGCCTCACCAGTGCTGAATATAGGGGAACAATCACCTCTCTGCTCCTGCTTGCAACACTGTTTCTGATGCAAGCCAGGATGCCATTGGCCTTCTTGGCCACCTGGGCACACTGTCAGCTCATGTTCAGCTGAGCATCAATCAATACCCCCAGGTCCATTTCCTCTACGCAGTCCTCCAGCCACACCGCCCCAAGCCTGTAGCGTCGCCTGGGGTTGTTGTGGCCGAAGTGCAGGACCCGGCATTTGGCCTTGTTGAAACTCATCCCATTGGGTTCCGCCCAGCTCTCCAGCCTGTCCAGATCCCTCTGTAGGGCCTCGCTACCCCCAGGCAGATCCACACTTCCAGCCAATTTGGTGTCATCTGCGAATTTACTGAGGGTGCACTCGATGCCCTCATCGAGGTCATCAATAAAGATATTGAAGAGGACAGGCCCCAGCACCGACCCCTGGGGAACACCACTCACAACCGGTCGCCAGCTGGATTTGACTCCATTTACCACCACTCTCTGTGCCCGGCCCTCCAACCAGCTCCTTACCCAGCCAAGAGTGTAATGTGAAGGCTCTTTCTGTCAGTGGGATGCTATTGTTTCTGCTGGGCATAGTTTCCGCATAGTTTTTATGTGGAAAGAAGAAAGAAGACATTGCCAGAGGAGCTCCAGATGTGTAACACCTGTAACTCCACAAATCAAGTGAACAAGTGCCGAAATGTAGCCGAAATTTATGAAATCCGGTAGTACCATTGTAGCAAAGTGTGTATATGAGCAGTAAAACAAGAAAAAATGTACAATGCTGGACAGAAAGAGTGGTGTTGTCATTGGTGAATATTAAATTTCCAGAAAAATGGCATTGTATACAATTACATTATGGTGTATTTGCTGCAATTCACAGAGACCTTTTGAACTCACTTACAATGTATGCATAGTATGTTTTATGTCGACACTTCCACCTTAGCTTTACTTACACATATTACATAGACAATTAGATTATTTTTCCTGTTTTCTTAACTCATTATTTATTATCTATGTATTTTAAATTCAATTTCTTTCCTAATATTTGTAGATATCTGAGTAAGTTGACCAGAGTGAGTGCTGCTTGTCTGTAAAGATGTTTATGGTGTTTGAATAGCACCAGTGGAAACGGAGGCCTAAAAACTTTCCACTCTGGGTCTGAAAGGAAAGCTTTAGTTCTGTGTTTCAGCATGAAATGATGTAAATCCAATGTTTCTTCTCTTTTTATATCTTTCTTACCAGGGCTGCTGTTTAGATGAGAGATTGGTGAGTTACAGAGCACGAGCTCCTTCACGTGACCAGAACTGCACAGGGACTTGTTTGAAATAATGTGCAGATCCAGGCTGTAGACAGAAGGAAAATCTATAAACCTGCTGGTAGCAATGGAAACTAAGAATTAAACTCTAGGTAAGAAGCTCATAATTGGTAAGAGTGCCAATACAAATTTGTTTTAAATGAATGATCATTGTGGTCCTTTTCAACCCAGGCCATTCTGTGATTCTATGATTCTATAAAATTACAGCATTAACAATTCCACAAGCAGGATTTTTGCAAAAAAAATATTATCAGCAAAAAATAAAGAATAGTACATTCTGGAGCTTTGAAACAGGTACATTTAGGTCATAAAGTATACTTCCTTTAGAAGCAATATATTATACCCATGAGTATTTACTACCCAAAAAGAAATTTAAAAGTTTTAATATGTAAGAGATCAATTTAAATATCATGTTGTTTTCTGAAAAGTTTACAGTAATTGTAAATATTTTTCAATATTGTATTAGCAAACCATGTAGAAAATGTTTTTTTGTTGTTTTTTTTTTAAATTTATTCAGGATTTTAAAAATGGATTTCAATAGCATTTAGGCATAAGTAATATGTCTGCAGGAGGTTTTGTTATTTCTTTGTGCTGCTGAGAAATTTTCCTTCATTTCCTCAAGACTCACAGGTTAGCAAAGGGTGGAAAACTCAGGGAAGATGGTAGATATGCTTTTGTAAAATCTTAAAAATTGACCAAAATATTTGGGAGGAGCTGTATTGTCTGAAGAAACTACATAGCATTTTCAGATTAAAGATATTTTAATGTCAGATACATTATAAACCAATCGTTTTGCACCATGGTACATTCTGAAAAAGGCCTCATTGGATGCAGGGCAGCTGCTATGGCATGTGCCAAAGCTGAGGCTGATCTACGAGAGGCTTAGAAGCTGCTTTTAGCATGCAGATGAGTGATAGTCTCCCAAGTGTGCATTCTCCCTCATTACCTGATGTGCTGCTTCTGAGTATCTGATGCTGTCATTTACAGTAGAATACCTAAGGTGAAAACGTGGTTTTATTCTCTACTTAAATTATGCTAATTTTAATTAACAGCCTGCCTATTAAAGAGGCATTGCTTTCTGACCCTTTGCATGTTGAATGGCTGGGAAATAATTTGCTTGGTTGTAGTGCTGCTTGGCTCCAATTTCATGCTTTTCAATCGCATGCCATTACAAAATACATCTCCCATTTTCTGCTGTTCTGACATCACCAAATTCCAGTCACTACCCCATTCCACAGTGCTCTTGTTGCTAAGAGCCTCAGCTATCACAATGCAGAAGGAAATATATGCATGCAAAGAAAATAGTCTTGAATGATCTCAGGCTTCCTCCTGCTGCTTTCAGTGTGCTTCATCTCGTGGATTAGGGAACCAAGAAGTAGCATTAATTTCAGAGCTCTCTAGGTTAAGCCTTTGGGAATTGAATGCTTTCTGCACCCTTAGTTTGCTGATCCTAAGGGTGCATCCAGGTGCAGCATTGTTTATTAAAGGGCATAAGTGACAAAGCTGCAGTGCTGCCTTTATTACTTCATTGCTCAGATGTGTCTTTTGGGCACATCGGGGGAAGAAAACGCATGGAGGAGTGTGAGGCCAATAGCGATAGAAAAAAATACTGTGACAGAAAAGGAAAAGGGGAGAGAAAACAGAGGATAAAGCAGGAAAGAAAAGAGGAAAAAAAAGAGTTGGTGTAATGCAGTTTGATGTTTTTTCATAATGCTGACATGATGTGTCAGCGTAGCGGTTTGTACTGCAGGACGATAAACTCACCATACGCCATTTTGCAGGTCCTCAGTAGCTTCTGGATGGTTATACTTGGGACAATAACGCCAGTAGAGAGGGTAATGCTGCAGGTGAGGTTAACTAAAGGAAGGAGGCAGTGTGTGTTGAGAAATAAATGGAGAAGACAGAAAAACTGGAAGAAAAACTGAAGAAGGGTGGCTGAGATACGGGAAGAGGTTAGCGACCAGACAGCTTTCCAGAACAAGCCTTTGTTTGAGCACTGAGAGTAAGTACTGCTGTCAGAAATGCTGTTTCAAATGGAGAGGTGACTGGAGCTAGGAGAGCTGAATTAACTGATCTGAGATGGAAAAGGGAGAGTGTGTTTAGAGGAAGTAAACTAGTGCAGGGGAAAACTAAGATATTGTTTAATATACTGTTACTCAAATACGTCTCAAGAAATGATATAGTGACCTGTGCTGGAAAGGTAAGATTTACATTCTATGGTACTCAAATCTGAGTGTGTATAACACAGCATGCATCGATGTACAAAACGTGCTGTTTGGAAAGAGTAGATATTGTACTTTTTTTCAGGCAATGCAGCTCGGTAACTATTAACTGGGAACATGCAGAGCGTATGTGGGGGAAGTATACAGAAACAGTGTGTTTTCTCTATGAATTTTTTGTTTTTTGGGGCGTGGGGTAGGAGGAGTTGTGGTGTTTTTTAAATGGCATCTTTTTTTCTGATTTGCAATCACCATTTCCCTCTCATTTTTCAGCTATTTTAGCTAACACCAAATTTAGGTCCTTTCTTTTCAGTGTCTTTTCAGCCATGGGTTGTCTATATTAAATGCTGTAACATTAGCTGCCTACAGTTACTGTGATTACGCTCCAGGGGTGGCCTGAACAATTTTCGTACAATGGAGTTGGCTCTTTTCTCACTCACACCTGTCTAACTGTTGGCTTCAGTGCAGTTGCTCTTGATTCACAACATTGTGAAGGGAGAATTGTGCTTGCTCTTTCATACATCCCTTCATCTCCACAATTTTTTTTGCTTACATGTATAATTGATTCTCTGGGAATATCTCCTGCTGCTGACAGGTAGATTTCCTAAGATGAAAATAAATTTAAGCTCTTCTTAGATTACTGAATTCAATCCATTGCTGCTACAGCACCACATTATATAATTTATTTCATAAACTGATCAGTTTGTGCTTTAAATGTTAAGATTCTACTCTTAATTCAGATGGAAAGGTTAGTTATGTCCTAAGTTCAAAGCCAGAACCAAAATAGTTTTCAGCTGCTCTGGAAGTATTGTGCTTTCTCACATATGCCTCACTTTTCAGTATGGTGGCTGTGATAAAAATTTCATACTCTGCAGAGGCAAGCTCAGCTCTGAGACAACACAGTTTTGAAATAACAGGCATACTTAGAAAGGTGCCGTGGGGTTTTCTATTCATTGTCACCTCTCAGATTTTAGTAGGAGATACAAGCCATCATCTGACAACACATTTCTGCCATACCTGGAGTGTCACTCTGTTTGTCAGTTACAGGAGAAGGATAAGGAACAGGTGCGTAAAACTTGGCTGAAGATGAGCTGCTACTTTCCTTTGACACCCCATCTTAGCAGATCCACTCCACTTCAGCCAGATTTGTTCTTCATTTGTTGAATTTTTTAGCTAGTTGGCATGAAGCTTAAGATCATCAGTGTAACCAAGAGGTTTTGTTGCATGGATGAAAGGAAGAGTCCATTTTTTTTCTCTTAGGTAGCGTAAATAAGAGGATTCAACTGAAACTAACAGAATGCTGTTACCTACAAATGTTACTGTAGTACCCCCATGTCTTCCCTGCTTTTCCAATGCTCTTTCAGCATATTTGCTCTTACATGAAGATGGAAAACGATTTATTTTTCTTGTCCCCTGTTCCTTTATCTCTATGCTACACCTCTGTTTAGCAACTCTGTTGCCCTTACTTCCTTTCCTAGCTGAAGCTTGGCTCCAGAAGTTTTAGTTTGTTATTGGGAAACCTCTTGACAGTTACGATTATTGGGGCAACCGCAAAGGGAGTGATAAAACTGCGTGTAAGATGTATAGCAGCCAGTTGGCTATGGCACTACTATGGTTACTGTTTATCCCACCCTTTGGGTAGTGTATTTCCAATGCAAATAACAGGTGCACTATATGCAGCTGCGGGCCTCCTGGTGCAAGTGCTGTGAGTAGTTGTGCTGCGAGTTCATCAGTGACTTGGATGCTGGACAGGAAGGTGTACTAAGTAAATTTGTGGATAACACTAGATTGGGAGGAGCCGTTGAATCCCTCAAGGATAGAGAAGCCTTGCAGACAGATCTTGGCAAATTAGGGAGCTGCATGAAGTTTAACAAGAGCAAGTACCAGATTCTGTGCCTGGGACAGGGCAGTCCTGCATATGTGTACAGACTGGGGGATGAGAGGCTGGAGAACAGCTCCATAGAAAGAGGTGTGGGGTTTCTGGCTGATGGCACATTGAATATCAGTCAGCAATATGTGCTGGCAGCCAACAGGGACAGTTGTGCCCTGGTGTACATCAGGACCAACACTGCCACTGAGCAAGGGGGGGGTGGGGGGGTGGGGGAGGGACTGTCTTGTTTTGCTCTGTGCTGTGCAACCTCACCTCTGTAAGCACTGTGGGCAGGTTTTGATGCCAGAATGTAAGAAGGATGGAATGCTATTAGAGAGCATCCAGAGAAGGACTACAAAGATGTTGAAGGGTCTGGAGGTCAAGGCATGTGTGGAGCAGCTGAGATCCCTGCGTTTGCTCAGCCCAGAGCAGTGGCTGAGGGAGGCTTCGTGGCGGCTGCACAGAGGGAGCAGAGGGGCAGTGCTGAGTTCTGCTGTCTGTGACAGGGCCGAAGGGAATAACATGGAGCTGTGCTGTGGAGGGGCAGGTGGGTGTTAGGAACAGGGTCTGCACCTGAGGACAGTGGGCATGTCTCCAAACCTGCATGAGTTCAGGAAGCTTTTGGCCAGCACTCTCGGACATAGGGTTTGGGTCCTGTCTGGAGGCAGGAATTGGACTCTGATCCTTCCAACTCAGGATATTCTGTGATTCATGCAACACTTTATGAGAGTGTAAATTTACTCTCTTGATTTTTGTTGGAGTTTCCTTGCCCATGCAGTACTGGCATAGTATGTTTGCACAGAATACTTCTTGGGGTTTGCGTGGACGTAGGACATCCAAGTTGAAGCTGCTGAAGGTATGCAGTAACATCCAATTCCAAATGTATAGGCAATGCTCAGAATATTCCTGCAGGATATTTCTAGCTGATAAAGAGAACAAATAACAAAAGTAAGTTAGCCTGAGCACACAGTAGCCATATTTAAACATGCATACAGCTTTTCCTTCTGCTGCAATGCTTTTGTACCTCCTTAGCCGGTTCTCTTTTATCTGTAAATCCTTTTTGTCAGAAGGATGAGAGATCCCACAGGGAGAGCAGTTGCCAGCCAGGAATTCTCAGTGCATCATCATCTGTCAGCTTTCCAGTCAGCTTTGCTCAACAAAGCACATGTGGCTGTTGAGAGACAGCATTGGTTCTGGTGTTTGACAGTGCTCATTGCGGGCCAAGGTGCAAGCAGCGAGACAGGTCAGACAAGTTTCACCCACACACTGTGCTGGGCCAAAGGAACTATTTGGTAAGATGTGTACTACACAGGCCTGATGTAGAGGTCTGGGGAGTGTCTGGCTTGTCTTGTAGATGCTTCCTAACTCTGTAGGTGATGACTTATTTTGAGGTTTAAAACTCTGATAGGTGGTCTGGCAGAGTTATCTGTTCAGATTAAGACACTACCATGCTCATCTGCCTGCTTTATCCTGCTGCTAGTACTACCACACTTTGATGGAATAGCCTCCAGGTCACAAGCTGGCATATTAAACAATTACCTCCTTTAATTGTTGTGCTCTGCTACAGCAATCATGACCTCAGGCAGCTGGGAGAAAGAACACCTTAAGACAAGGCTGAAAAATATACTAGATCTCGTTGGTCAGAGCTTCTGGTTGTGAGCTGTAAGCAGAGAGTCTTTGCCAGACCTGCCTCTCCATGTGTCCCTGTGGGCTTGAGAACAGCCACTGCTGCCTTTGCTGGTGCCACAGATTTTTGGTCACCCCAGAGTCCCGCTGCTCATTTGAATGGAATATGGTTATTGCAGTCATTTTGCTTAGGAAGGGGAAGGTATGTACAAAGTACGTACAAAATACGTACAAAGAAGCACATATAGGATATGTACAAATAAATTTTAAATTTGGTGATACAGGGCTAAGCAAAAATTGAGGCCTGCTCATTGGAAAGTGAATTTTTGAAGAAAATTCTCTTTGGGCTTTTCTAGTTTGCCATTATGAAAGTGGTTTAAGATCCCACCATGCTGTTCTTTGGCTTTGTTGTTTATTCTGTTTCATCAGAAGCCCCAGATATACGTAATAGAGGGCAGGTTGAAATATTCCACTATGTGAAGAATAAACTGATACAACAGAGTAAAATATGAGAGCTTTTTAAATCCCAATTTCATTAAGAAATTGTGTGTACGTGCTATTGCTGTCTTTGTTTGTCCATCTGTTTGATGCTGGAAGAAGGTTGGAAGCAGGATTAAGATCTCCTGCTTTGTTCAGCTGAGTATGTCATGTGGAATTTTGTTACCAAAGTGCTGCCAGAGTCAGTCAGCCGTAGGACACAAGTCCAGCTGAAGTCAAGCCTCAGCAGTCCGGATCTTTACACAAATTCTTACCTGGCGGTTGATTTATTTGTTCAGCAATGGATTAAGCTTTAAACAAGTACAGGTGCTGGGGATGTGCCCTGCCCACCTCCTACGGGTTTCCAGTAGGCAATGTCAGTTTCGGTTCTGTCTTTGAGCCTTTGTATTCCTGCTATGAGAGACATCTTGCAAGAGAAATTAACAAGCACAGCTGGGATAGATGGTTTCTTGGGCAACGGCAGCTGATCCTGTTGCAATTACATCTGAATACCTTTAAAGTTATGTTCGTTGAGAGAACTTACACATTTTTTATCTTAAAGATCAGGCATCCTTGCTGGAAAATGGAAGTTGGAGTGGTTTAGGATGCATTTGATGAAGGTTTCAAAAGGAAACAATTTTGAGCATTTTGTTTCCTGCTTGGTAAGATTTACCATTTCCTGGGAGAAGTTAACCAAGTCCATCAATCTTCAGTGTTTAATTTTGTTAATGCAATTTTGCTTTGATTTTCTATTTTTTAATAAATACAATGTAACGGCTCAAAGATGCAAAGTGAATAATAATTTAAGCAAAATCGGAGCATCTGATTTCAAAACCAGCAAGTATCAGCAGTACCTGCACTCTGCACAACCCAGGATCACGGGTACTGCACCCTTCATACGCACGGCGCGGTCGAGGAGCATTTTTCCCATGAAATATATTCGGCGGCAGGTCTAGAGAAAGGCGCGGTGGCTGGAATTCTATGGAAGGGCGAAACGCTCTGCGTAGCAGCCCTTTTTCCTCCCTCGACACGTAAGCCTTTCTCAGCCCCGCGCATTTAGTAGCAGAATTTGGGGTCCAGAGTCCAGCGCGGCGGAGAGGCGGTGAGTGCGCTCGGCGGGGCGGGCGTGGTGCTGTCGGGAAGCCCCAGGGCGGGAGGCTGCGGTGCGGCCGTCCCCCGCAGCTGACGGCGAGCGGTGCGGCCGTTCCGGTTCGCGTCGGGTTTTGGCTCGGCGCGGCAATGCCACCGCGGTGGGGCGGTGCTTGCTGGCCCCGCTCCGGGCGCTGCGGTGTGCCCGCACCCAGCCGCTACCGCAGCCGCCGCCGCGCCCCGATCCGCGGTGCCCGTCGGCGCCGCCTCCCGCGGGCGCGGTTCGCCGTGGGCTCCGGGGTCGGGGAAGCCGCACTCCCCTGGCGGAGCCCTGAGGCAGGTGGCGGCTCGGCCGCTTTAAGGCTGCGCCTGCCGTAACCCGAGCATCCCGTGCGGGAAGGGCTGGTCTCGCCGCCGCCGAGAGGCACGGCTGCAGCTCGGCCCCGGTAGCCCCGCTTTCAGGTGCGGCGGGCCGGGAAAAGTGGGCTCTCACTCGTCTTCTGTCTCCCCTCCCGGCTCCGTTAGCCGGCGAGGACGAGTGGACGGAGGCTACGAAGCGGAGGTAAAGGCGCAGGGGCGGCGCAGCTCAGTCCCTTCGTCCCCACCCCTGCCGGGCTGCGCGGCGGCTCCCTCCCTCCGTTACTCTTTCCTTCCCTCTCTCGGCGACCGCCCCGCACGGGGCCGCCCCCAGCCCGCGGGCCGCAGCCGGCGGCGCTGGGGGCCGTGGTAGCGCGGAGCGCAGCGGACGTCTTTCTCCCGCGGCCGACAGCAGCGTTGCCCTCTGCTCGGGCCGGCCCTGCCCCTGCCCTTACCCCCGCCCGCGGAGTCCCGCCGCTCCCGGCTGGGCGCACTCCGAGGTAACGCGGCCCCGGGCCGCTGCTCGCGCGTTCCTGCGGGGCTTCGGTGCCGCGCCTCGGGACCGCTCGGGCTGCGCTCGCCGTGTCTCCGAGAAGTTCTCTCTTTCCTTCCTTCTCTGTTTTCCCCCTTTCTTCCCCGCTGAGAACTTCTTGCAGTGTGTGAGGAGATGGATGTTTCTGATAAATGACATAGCAACACGTAGCTCGCTTCGGTACCAAACTGCGTCGCATAGGGTCGCTGCCACGGCGCTCCGGAGCATAGCCGTAAGTGGAGCTTGGCTGTAAATGTCCTTACATAGAACAGGGAATGTCTTAACCTACGATTGTTATTGCTTTTCTTCGTGTCTCCGTTCTTCTGCTGCGATGTGGTAGGGATATTTCCTGCATTTCCTACTGAGCTAACAAATGTAGTTCCAAGCTAATCAGGGCAGTAGAAACTGCAGTTCAGACCCAACAACACTTGAGCATTGCAGCTGGTTTATTATTAGGTTTAATATAATGTGTGCCAACAGTCAGCAGTAGCACAGAGTTCTTTGCAAATTACCATAGTAAGGTTTACAAGGGTTGGGTTGAGCTGTGAGCTTTAACCAGACCAGGAGAGCACGGCGCTGAGCGGGATGCCCTGGTATTGCTCGCAGTTTTACCACATTATCTTGTTTGGAAAGTGATCCTGTGTGTCTTGCAGTCCAGCCTGGCAGAGGTGAGGGCTGTGGGCCTTATGTCTCATGCTGTGCCTACACACTGGGTTGTGGCAGGGCAGCGTGTCTTAACTGTTTTGATGGGAAAGGCTGATGTGAGCAGAGGAACAGCAATCTGAGCAGGACATAAATGCCGAGTGCCATTGATGGTACAGGTGCTGGATAACTCTACTCCTCCTTTATGCTCTCAGTAAGTGCTGGCTTCTTGCTATCAGAAGTTGCTAATTGTTTCATAGTGGGGGTGAATGCATTCTGAGTTTATATATATCTACTTAATGGTTTTCTTTTCTGTGTTTTTTTGTTTTTTTTTTTTTTTCCTCTCTCCTTGATTTTCAAGTAGAAACAGAATGTGAGGAATAGCACGTGGTATTAATACCAGATGAAAGGATTGTATTTTCAGCTCTTTCTGAGTACGACTGAAAAGTGATGTTATTAGCTCTTTCAAAATTAGTGGGGTCGGTAGAACAGTTTGATACTGTGCTGCTAGAGTGGTGTCTGACTAACACCTTCCTCACTGTTGTCAGCTTCCAGTGTTTGATAATATTTATTTATCTGAAGTCTACTTTGAAAAATGCAGGAGTGAAGTTGTAATTACTGTCTAGCTCAGCGGTTGAGACAATAATCTGGGTAAGCCAGAAGACTGCTGTTCAGTAACTAATGGTGAGGATCCAACACTGTTACATTACTCTTTTCCTGTGTTGCGAAGTAGTTACACCAACTCTCCCCACTATCAGCTGGCTGAATGGTAATCAATGACTGTGCAGTTTGGGGGATAAAGTGTCTGCTCATATATAATCCATGCCATTCTGTGTCCAGGTCGGACTCTGCTGGAATGCTATGAGAAAATACTGGGGCAGAGAGCCACAGCATATTTGAAAGCTGCTTTTGATTTCCTAACTTTGGCTCTTCTCCTTGAGGCAAAGAAACTATATGTAATCAGAAGTGTATTATGGTTGGGTTTTTTATTTGTTTGTTTGTTTGTTTTTAAAGTTATAAAGTTTAGTTCAGCAAGGTGAATGACTTTTCTTACTTAAAACAGAACGTGGTAAGCAACACTTAATTTTCATGGTGAGTGGGACGCAGTTGGAAACAACTTAGACATATGAGAAAAAGTCTATAGCTGAACTGTTCTTCTGTCTCATATAAACATGGTGTTTGCAGGTGGTCCTTGAAGTGAATTAAAACACAGCATTCTTTACTTTACTGAAGTAAAATATGGAATTATTCCTGGACTTTGGCACTTGAACAGTGTTTTGATAAGGCACGTATGAAATCACCTTCTGAAATCAGTATTGCAAAACTCTTCTGAGTATCTGTCAGAGCAACCAGGCACCAGGCGACTGGTTTCTCCTCTGCTGCCATGGTACCTTCCTTGCCAGCATCCCATTTCTGTACTGCTGCTGTAAGTGCTGGGAGGTGTATGTACATCATACTTTAAAGTCCAAGCACGCACTTTCCAATGACTGCTTTTTCCTAAATTCCCCATACGATGTCCATAGAAGAAAGATTAGAAGAAAGGTTAACTCCTTGAAAGTCATTTCTTGCAGTGAATGGCTGGGAGTCTTCTGTTTAATTCCATCATCTCCTGTACTAAAATGAACACCCGCCATGCACTGAAATATCACTTATCTAATGAACTCTTCAGGTGCTGAGGAGTGCTGGTGCTGCAGGAGAAAACTTTTGGACAAAAGAAAGCCATGTTTATGTCAGTGCTTTTGAAAATCAGAGGTATTGCCGTAGCCATTGCAGGTGAATACAATTAGTAGCATGAGAATTGTTATCTTCTAGTTAAAAGAATGTAGGAGAGGACTTCCTACAAATTAAATAATGTGATAACAAAGTTCCAGCCCCAGGAACGCAGTCTGGAATGGGCGTCGCTCAGTGCTCCTCAGTGGGTTTACATCAGAGGCTATAAAATTGAGGTGATTGATCTATTCCTTTAAACTGAGTATTAGAAAATCAGACTTAGCCCCCAGACTCTCCAGTATTAAAAATTGCATAAAATTTGATTTGTTTTTTGTGTACTCTTTGTCAGTGGAGAAATGTAGGGAGAATGGTATGGAAGTGCTTGAGAAAACATGGCATGTATGGACTAGTGTTTGAAACCAAAGTTCCAGTACAATATGTTCTAGAGTAATCCACTGCTGAGCTAGAACTGGTCATCAGATAACCAGGGTGCATTGCAACATGTACGCTTTCAAATTTTAATTTGGAGTAAAAGTGCTCTTTGTGGACTGAACCTTCTCACTGTGCTCACTTAACTGCAGTTTGGGTTGGGTTGCACTGCAGACCTGGAGCGTGTAGGCTGACTTCTCAGTGTTAATGTAAAACATGTTTCCATACATTCACTCACCATTTACCCTACATACTTGACTGTACCTATTTTTTTTACAAGTTGCTATTTTAAATAAAGGACTTTTATTCCTTTCTTTCATTTGTTCTCCCTGGTGCTCATTTCTTTTCATCTGCAATGCAGATATAATTCCAAAAATCAAATGCATGTTCCCTCATTCCACAATGCACGTGAAGTGAATGTGGACAACAGTGTTTAATATCATTCTATCAGTTTTTTTCTTAATGTTTTTTTAAAATTTTTTTTAACCACCGGGTTGTTGTAGTAATATCAATTATGCTAACCTGTAAGCTTTCATTTTGTTTTTAGATGTGACAGCAGTCAGCTAAATAATGGTCTAAATAGCCATCTAAATAGTTTAAAACAAACCATTTGGATTGTGTTTTCCAGTTTGTGTTCAACTTAATACAAATTCACTTTTGTAAGAGTTTGTGGCCTTTGCGAGTCTTGGAATATAAAACACTTCACACACATCAAACTGGAAATGTGTGACAGATGTTTGTGACATCTGGGAAATACCAGTCTGCCTTGTGATGTGCTGGAGATGTATGAGAAATGACTGAAGCATTTAGTGACTGGCATTTGGGTTTGGTATTGTTTAGCTATTGATTTAGGCCTCATGAAGTAGCTAGGCCATCCAGCACCTGAAATCATTGGTTCTGATGACAGGAAGCTCCTTGCTATGTCCAAAGATTAGGCTTTTGTGTGAAGAAGAAGAAGAAAGCCCGAATGCATTGCCTGCATGATATTGCAAGGAGGAGCCCTCAGTTAGGCACAAAAGTGCAAATTGAGAAACCCTGTCTCTGTGAAGTGGAGAAATGTACAGCTGCAGCGAGGCTGATGCTTACTGAAACCTTCTCAGCTGGCCTGAAAATCCCTGCCATGCTTATGTGACTTCACTGTCACTTTTTGAAGTGCTGTCGGTAGCACTTTAAAAACAAGCAAAAACACTACATTAAAAAAAAGAAAAAAAAGTTACAACTTTTACATTAAAAAAAAAGTCTGGGAACACTTTTATACTTCTAGTGAATAGTGCTTCCATTGAGAAGTTAGTTGTCAAAGACACTCTGCTGCTTTAAGTTGAATGGTTGATGAACTGAAATTAACAACTTCTTCTCTTCACAGGCTGAAAAACAATGGCTTCCTTCAGCAACCTGACTATTGGTATCGCTCTTGCCAGTTTTACCATATTCCAGCTCCTGTTCCATGTTTTAAGCTCTTGGGTATCCGCGCGGATAACACCTGGTTTTAGCAATCTCAGCCAAAAAAGGAAGATTGAATGGAATTCAAGGTAAAGTGTTCAAAACAAATGGTAGCTAATGAACTACCACTTGTGGGCGCATGTATTGAAAACTACAGATAAGGATTGGTTAAACATGCACAAGGATTAGCAGGACAGTTCTATGTGCTTAACAAAGTCTGCATGTCGAAGAAGAATCTCCTTCTTGGACATGGAGTTGCAAACACCTGTGTATTAAATGCTTTTTTAGATCATGATGCTCAAGTGAAAAAGGAAGTAAAAGAAAATAGTGATTGGTGAGAGGTACTAAGTTAATGTGGATTAATTTTAGATGACTTCTCTATGATGCTTCTATTTAGAGAATGGGTACGAAATTCCTTTCACCCAGACATGCATGAAAATCATGCCTATTTCAATTTATTCTATGATCTTACTGATAGTATTTCTCTGGGTCGTGCTTTTGTGTGCAAAGCAAGTTACTCTTGTCTCTCACTACTAGTACACTGCATCCTGCTTTAGATAGGTTTTCCAAGTATCTGATAAATTGTCATTGTAGAACTGTGGTGAGGCAGAGTTATACTACAGCTTCAGGACAACTACATCTGTGTTTTGATGAGGAAGGGCAGGAGGATGTTGAGATGTAGAGTAAGTGTTCAGAAAGGAGTTGTGGAAAATTGGTCTAAAAACCAGCCTTGCTCCCTCTGTGTCTCTACAGACCTGCCACTAGGATGTGTGTACCTGTGCTACTCCTGCCCCTTGGGCAGGGCATAGGCAGCAGCTTGTGCAGCCCTGTAAACCTTTCCCTGGGTGGGTGCTGTCCTCTATTTTAAGCTATAAAGGAAGTATAGAGTAGTAACTGCAAGCAGGATAATCACTGAGGTTTTATTTCAAATAAACTTTGAAAGATTATATCTAGTACAGAAGTTTCTCCAACCAGAATGAATTGTTACAGTATAACTTCATGCTCAAGTGGCCTGTTAAACTTTTAAAATATTTTTCAGGTGTTTCTGAAATTCTGTGTTGAGAAGTATGTACTGTACAGTTGTTACTGCACTCAAAAAGCATTATCATTATCGCTCTCCCTCCCCTGTCCTCTTTAAAGGCATTATCAAGTGGATGCTTTTAAAGTTATTTCCTTGCCTGTGCAATATTAGTAACTCAAATAGTTTCGTCCTCCATTTGGCAAATGTCTGCCTGCAGTGCTTTTAAAGGCACCATCTTAATTTCAGTCCGATCTTTGAATAATTGTGTATCTACCAAAACATCTTTCTAGATTGCCAGCTCACGATATCAGTGCAAACTGAGTTTTATCTCTGTGTTAGAAATCGACAATAAAGTCCAACAGGGAAACTAAACTTTTATCATATCGGAGCTGAACTTTTGTCTCAAAGCCACATCAAGTGACCCCTAAATTGCATAATAAGGTTTTTGAGGACATACCTCATGCCTGGTAGCATTATGGTAAGTTGCAAAGCTTTGCATAACAACACACAAGTTGTTTCACAGATCACAAGTGTGCTTGGAAATAAGCTGCTCTGTAATCTCCGGGCTACTTTGCAGTAAGGTGTTTAATTACTCAAGTTGAAAGAGCACCTCATGCTGTTCCCTTCTTTTTAACTTCTTTCCACGATTTTTCTTAGAGCAGGATGTTGATGTTAGCGCTAGATTTTAGATAAATTGTGGTTCAGTTCTGGAATTAAGAGGCATGAAACGTGAGGCACAGCTCATCAGCAGTTTGTTGGTTTTGTATCTGAGGAGGGCACGGAGTGAAAGAAGGGCTGATGGTGCTGGTGATTCTGCAAGAGATTGGCTGTTAACTTTGCTAGCCAAGCACAGCACTTCACCACGCTGCTTCCTCACTTCAGTGTCTCACTGAAGTGAAGAAACGCCCCAAGGAATATCTTATGTGTTCATAGAATAGAGAGACACGTGTCTACCGTGCATATGGCCGTGCGTGTGGAGGAAGTTACTATCTCCTGTTAAAATGAGTTTGATTAGCTTAAATGTTTGAAAAGTAGATGTTTGCTCTTCTGTCTTACATTCAGCTGCTCTAGGGAGGGCTCAGACAAATGGTTCTGTTGGCAGTCCTGAAGGAAACTGGCACAGAGGATGGTCATGCATTTTTATCAGCTCAGCTGGGTCTGGAAGACGGCATCTGCCTGAAATGAGCTGTAGCGTTGAAAATATGCTGTTAGTTTGGAGGGTTTTGTGAGTCGAGCATTTGAGCTGCAGCTCTGGATCATGTTTTCCATATTGTCAGTTTGTTTATTCTGACCTTCCAAGAGCCAAGAGTCAAGAACCAATAAAGAAACTGATTCTGAGATCTTTCAATATGCACATTCTCAAATTGAATTAAAAGTTGCACTTCAACACAGATGTACTGTAACTAATTTGTCATGCAGAAGTTCCTGTCACCTCTTCTGCAACATATATTTGTACTACTATTATGCAGTTGTGGAAATGCGTAGATTTGGTAGGAAAAGAATAAGTATACAGTTTGCCAGTGCACCTGTTATTTTTTTTCTTTGCAGTTTAATGAGGAGTTAAAGGATGCAGGCTTTGACAGTAATTTCAAAGAAATGTACTGAGCTTGATAGCTTGACCTAGTTTCCATATTAAAATGGAGTATTTATCTTATTCTGTGGGGAAACTTCAAAGTCCAGAAATAAGGAAGAAATCTGCTTTTTTCTTTTTTCCTTTTTTTTTTTTGTTTTTCCTTCTTTTTTTTTTTCTTTTTTCTTCTTCAAGTGCTGTGTTTGTATATAGCTTGTAAGCTTATCTGAACTAAGGTTTGAATAAACAGTCACTCCTAAGACAAACTGCAACTGCAAGCTAATGAAGTATAAGCTAGGACAAATTTTACTTCTTTCAGCACTGTGCTCTCCTAAAGTTAAAAAATCCCAAGTATTTCTCAAGCACTAACCTTGCATGCCATGCTTTGTTTTTAAAAGGATGCAAAGTTTCTGGTCTTATGTAGTTCTGTGTTGTGAGAGTCAATGTTTTAATCAAACCACTAATTATCATTAAAATTCTGATAACAGAATTTTACTTTGTTTAAATTTTTTTTTTTTTTTTAATATATATGTAAAACCTATGCTATAATAGATATTAAATGTTCATACTTAGCCTGTTGCATTTGGATATTCAGACTGTTTTTCTCTCTATCCGTTTTCTGGTGTATGGTTGAAAAAGCTGTTGAAAGCATGATGACACTCCTTCAGCAAATGGTAAAAAGGGACATCTTTGATGAGAAGTGACAGAATTTTCTCATACCAGTAGAAGATAATACATCCCTTGGAAACAGACTAAATCCCTCTTTATTCAGCAAAGCTTCTAGAGGAAAAAAAGACAGGACCTGGCCATGCTTGGGGTTTGCCTGTCTCCAGTGCAGGGTGTGCTGCTCTGCCAGCACTTGTGGGCCTGGCTGATTCCTGTGACTTTGTGTAAGACAGGAGGAGTATGAAATAGTGCAAGTGAGTCTGCAAGCTGGTAGGAAGCTGCTGCTGTTACACCTTGGATATGCAGCCGCAGCTCTGGGTTACAAAAGTTTACTCTTTGAGGGCCAGAATCTACTTCAAGCGCTCTACAAATTCTTTCTGAAATTTTCACCAATAGGATTTTCACTTAATGCCCCTCTTTGCAAAACCCAGGCTCAGGAGAATTATTTTTGGGTCATCTTGGTGCCTGAAAGGAGGTACTCACAGGCCAGTCTGAGTATAAAATCAAGGCGCTTTCCTGTGGGTTTTCCATCAAACGAAGCACTGCAGTATTTGAGAACTGGATGTGGCTTTGTCTTTAAGTATTCATTAACAGTAGGTTAATTTGAAAAACAAAAAAACACCTGTAGATCTCAGTTACTTTAGTTTAAAACCACTCTTTCTCTTCAGTGCTCGTCCCCCCACGCCCCCCATCAGAAGATGCTTCTTTATGACTTCCTTTCTCACGTGTTACTGTGTAAGTGGTAAAGCAGAGATGCAATGGGGCATGGCTTTGGGTGTATCCTACCTGCAGTACAGTATAGACAGTGACTGGCAGTATCTCCTTGTGACTGTGATCTGTTTTTCAGGACAGTGTCCACATTCCATGCCTTGGTGGTTGGTGGATTTTGTCTGTATATTTTGTTGTACGATGAAGCTGTTAATGCTGACCATCTCTGGTAAGATGTTGTTATTTACATGTTGTGTTTACACGGTCAAGTAACATAATAGAGCATGGAAAAAGTATCCTGCAATGTATTAATTAGTGTAGTAAATGTTTTATTTCCCTTTAAAATACACAGTTTGATGTATTTACTTTTGTCCATACTACTTTACAATTCCAGATTATTTTGTCAGTGCTAATGCCCTTAGTGTATTGTCTCTGTGAAGTGGGATAGATACCATGCAGTCAATTGATTTGTAATTGCATATTACTAATCTATGGGATTGAGAGTCCAACTCAGTTGGCAAGACTGAAACTATGCTACTTAGTACAATTATTTTTAAATTGAATTGAAATGCTCTTTCAAATCATTGCGGGGGTGGAGGAAGTGGAGCCTACTATCTATATAAAATACATATGTAAAAGGTGAGAGGTTAGGATGTTATACTGTAGCCTCCCAAAAGGCTTCTACCAAGAAGTATGAAGGAGTTCTAAGGGATTCTATCTTTACAGGGAATAGAATTTTTTAATCAATAGATTTCAAATGTTTTCTCTATTCATCAAATATTCCATCTTAAGCATCCTTTTTTTTAATGTTTATTTCTATTGAGTGATATTGTCTTGTTTCATGCTTACTTTTTTGGGGCAGGATATGTTTCTTGCTTTGTGTAATTGGTATTTTGACATTTCATTCACTACCTTCTGGAACTCTCCCTCTGGAAGAGGCCATGTAGTAGTTAATCACTCTTCAGGAGTAACAAGTTTCATTTCATATTTCTGCCACAGGGTGCTGTTTTTGTTGTAGGTCTGCAGTATGATTCAGTTTAAACTCAGGTAAATTTAACACGTGATTCTTACTTTGCTTTTTGGTACTGTAAACTAATGATGGTACGGTATGGACTAGACAAGATTGGGTGCTTGAAGCTATGAATTCTGATGGTATCTCTGCCACTGATTTCTTATGTGGCTTTCTTAAACGTAACACTGATTCAGAAAGCAAATGTGAACAATGCTGGCCTCTTACTTTTGTAGTGATACATGATTAATTTGTTTTTTTGACTTTGTTTCATTGTATTCTGGTATCTCTGGAGTGACTGTATACAATCTCCAGTATCTTTTGAGATCATTAACCTTGTTTAAAAGCAGTAGGTTATTATAACTTGATCTCTGTATGGATTGTGGTAAGCTTTATCTTATACAAGCTTT
The DNA here is from genome assembly GCF_019232065.1 of Centrocercus urophasianus. Lineage (NCBI taxonomy): Eukaryota > Metazoa > Chordata > Aves > Galliformes > Phasianidae > Centrocercus > Centrocercus urophasianus. The sequence continues at coordinate 12,852,830 of NW_024884733.1, read as the reverse complement.
TATCTTGGTTTGCTTGAGTAGACCTTCTTCTAAACAGTACAAAAGAAGTAATGAGTGATAGAAAGAAGTATGACTTGCTGGTGATAAATTGTCTGCACACTTACTAAATTATCCTGCTGTATAAAAAATCGAATTAAATAGAAAACTAAGTTCTCAAAAATTATCGTTAATTCTTAATAAGTTTAAGAAAGGCTGTGAGATATTTTTGTGTACTGCTTTGAAAACTTAACCTCCTTTATGGAGCCTTAGCATCCTATATTATGTAAAAGATACCATAGGACAAAATCAATTTTGGGGGAAAGAAATTAATATGTATTTCTACTTTTCCTTCTAAGTATTTTTTTTGTTTGGATACACTTATCATGATGATTATAATGAATTAAAACTCTGTGTTGTGCTTCTTCTGTCAGAAACTACCAGTGAAGCCAGAATCACAGGTCAGTTTCCTCAGAAATTGCAGGTGTATATTTTCTTCTAAGGCTAACTTTCATGTTACTCTTGAAAAGGAGATAGCTAGCATTTGTCTCTGCATTTCTCCATATGTGGTGCTGATTCCCTCTCTGTGGTGACTGAAGCCCTCACTGACCATACAGAGCTTTAATCAATTTTCAGTCTGCTTTATGACCTGGATGTACTTTAAATTTTAATCTGTCATTTTTCCATTGATTCATAGTTGAATTCACATAGTTTTGAATTTAACTGGATATGGCTGAAGAGGAAGATGCAAATTCTAAGGAACTGCTGTAAGGTTCTTCCATCATGGAAATCAAATGCCCTTTTGAAATGCAGTCATAAGCTGTGCAGCTCATATCTTCTGCAGATATGAAAGATGCATGAGCCTTTCATTAGGAGTATCTTATAAGCAGTGAAGAAGCATCTGAGTCTAGTTTCAACAGTCTGTGTGTGTCCAGAAAGCCTTAATGCTGCTTTTACTCATGTAGTCTGAAAGCATTACACTGGTGCTCCAATTTTAGACCACTGTCACTCTTGCCCTCTGTTTATTGCCAAAATCTTTGTATAGCCATTGATTGTATGATCACGTCCATTTATTCTCTGCAGGATTTGTGTCTTTTATATCAGTAATGGAAAGCCATAGGTTCCAATCTTCAACATATATCCCTTACTTCTGGGCTCATGCGAGGCTTAAATGCATGGTGATGACAATACATGCAGTTCTTGAAAGGGATCAGGACTCCTACTAAGGCATTGGATGCAATGGAGAGAGGATGTGGTGTTGCTGCCAGGTAGTGCCTGAAACTAGATACAGTAGATCCTAACAAAAGATGATAAAGATTGGACCATGCATATGCCACAGAGGTTCATCAGCCTGGTGTTTTTACACCTTTTTTGATGGTCTAGGACTTCCCCTAACACTTGCCATATTTTCTGTATGTTAAGAGAATAGCTAACTAGCATAAGTAATGTAGAAATTATTTTTGAGATGATGAGAATAACATGGTAGAAAATGTGTAGGTGGTAGAGATTAGATAAGGAGAGGGAGATGGTGTGAAGCTACGACTTAATTCGTGTATTTACAAGAGAGCAGGTTTCTTCGTATCACTCTCCACTTTGCAGTCATCAACCTTCTTTAAGTTAAAGTGTTTTTATCTAGTAGACTGTACCTGAAAAATATCTGCAAAAAAAGCTTGAAGAAAGTTGGCTGGGCATCCTTGTGTTTTATCTCCGTGTGTGTGTTCCTGTAGTTCATTTGCTGCACATTACCTCCCAAGCAGTTGTAAAGGAGACTTCTGCTTGTTCAGGTCACTCCCTGTTTGTCATTCCTGGCACTCGCCTGCGTCAAAACTGTGCTGCAAACACCAGGGCTCATAAACTTGACAGCATTTCCCATTTGAGCTGATAGATTGGGAAATCCTGAACATTTTAGACTGAATTCTATATTTTCTGTTAACTGAGATTAACTTGGGATTGTAATGGACTTTTCTTGAAGGTAGTGACAGATGACAAATGGGTAGCACAGCCGTGCATGCTGTCAAAATATTGGTCCAGAAAGTCTGGAGAGGACTTGTTGCAAGGTTATAATTCTCTCATTAATGCTAATGGGAGATTTTGGGCAGCCCACATCTTAAAAATCTGTTGACACGTCACTTGAAGCTCAGTGTATTTTTACACAAACAAATCTAGATTAGATGCACAACGTAAGCTTTTTTTTTTTTTTTTTTAATTTTAAAAATTTTAAAATTAATTAAAAAAAAAAAAAAGATCTTTGGGCGTAGGAAAGGAGAATTGCTTACTTAACTCCTCAAGGTAACAAGACACAGAGGACAGTGGAAGAAAGAACAAATAGTAGTTACTTGCTGTAATATGAATGCTTCTTCTTGAGCAGTGTTCACAGGTCTTGTGGTTTTGAACATACTGGGGGGACTTCATTTTTTAATTTGCTATTAAATGAATCTTTGGCACCAAAAGGGAAGGCACAGAAGATGTGAAACTGCTCTAAAAAACATTTTTGCTGAAAGGTTCTTTGGCTTCAAAGAACAGGCAAATAACTCCTTTAGTGTCTCCTTCTATTCTGTTTATTCATATAAGCATTTGTCCTCTCACAAATATGAAAAGCACTAGCTGAGGGAGATATTTTTGTCATCTGTCACAAAGTTTTAACACTGGCAGAAGAAAAAAATGGAGATGAAGACTGTCAATCAGAGTGCTGTGATGCTGCCTGGGCTGCTTGCTTCTATCTGCTGTTGTCAGAGAAGCCAGCCCAGGGCGATTGCTGGGTTTCAGTTCTGGTGTGTAGCCATGGGCAGGCCAGGGACAGCTAGCAGATGTCTTACATCTGCCTGGAAAGGAGTCCATTTATGTAACTTTGATCTGCGGCCAAGTCTCACGATGTCTTACTGTTGGGACAAACACTCGGTAACCTCATGGGCACGATGATGTTTGATACGTGCGCATCCTCTGCTAATTACCTTGTTTCCAAGGCTTAACCGTGCATTTTTGGTGTGTTTACAGGGGTGACCCTTCAATTGTGAAACTGAATATTGCTATTACCACAGGCTACCTCATTTCTGGTAATTATGCAACGTCATCTTTATAATGTGCTCAACATGTTTATTTATATTGAGTCCTATCTATTTACGTTTATCTTGAGACCCTGTTCTGGAGATGTGATGGGTGTAAGAATTTTAAAAGCCGCAGCAGAAGTTGTATTGTAATGGAGTTGTGGGGTTGTGGTGAAATCGCAGGATGTGAAAGATGGGAATGGTGTCTCCCCAGGCAGTAAGGGAATGCCATGGTGTGGCTTTGTGATGGTTTGGTACCCAATCACCAATTCCAGTTCAGATTGTACTTCAGCCACTTCAGAAGGTGTGGAAGGGGCTTGCTTCAGAGCACCAGAAACTAAATATATAACCTTCAATGCAAGTTGAGGCAAATGCTGCCATTGGATCTCACTTGCCCACCTTCTAACCTCACTTCAAACCAAAATTAAGTCACATATAAAACTTGAAAATTTAGAATTATTTTTTTAATGCAGCATTTACATTTAAATATGTTGATGTTCTGAATTATTGACTAACTAAAATTGGCATGGGAATTTTGCAAAAACACTATTTGGAACTTTTATTTTGTGTGGGGAATTGCTGACTTGCCAAAATGGAAACTCTTTAGCTTGGACTGTTTTCTGGGAAAACTTCCCTTGTTTGAATGGAGTCTTTCACCAGAGACTGCTCTGTATACTAAATTGTCTCTTGCAGTTGATTTCTCACTAATGGGTTTGGTGATCAGCACACGTGGTTCAAGTCTCTGGTTTGTCTGTAAGAGGAACTTCATCTTCCATGTTTAAATTCATTGGTATCTATTTCTAAATAGTGACACATTAGGCTTTCATTATGAATTAATGAATGCCTTTGAACAGAGACCTGAACTTGGCCACTCATTCTCTTCCTTATGTAGTTAATGTTTAATTATTTATATGTGGTGGAGCAGCTATATCAGATAATATGGAGTCCTGCCTGAGGACAGCTCATATAGAGAGATCAAGGCACTCACTGCAGATAGGAAAAGCATAATGGTAAGGTCTTTAATTCTGAACCTTGGTCACTAGTATTCCATTCAAAGTGCCGAGTATTCATTTATTTGGAGAAAGAAGAGGCATAAATTGCTTATTCCAGTACAGAACAGAAAATTTTCTGAAATCTCAGACAATCACAGGGCAAGAAGAAATTCTCTGTCAAAGCTTTCTTTACAGCAGTAACTCAAGTACACTGTATTGCTTTTGCAGTAACTGGGAAGGTCTGATTAAATAAAAGTGAGCATGCTTCTCATTCCACGTGTTTCTTGCACAGGATTAATGGTTCCCTGTTTGCAAGTATAAAGTTCTGAACTCACTAGTTCTCCATAGTAGATCCTTGCTTTTATTATAGGCATTTGTACATTGGCTATATATGTCCCTTCCCTTCCCACTCCTCTTTTTTTTTTGGTCAGTTGTTTCAAATTTGTGGATCTGTAATTGTGAGGTCTTCATATCAGATTCTGGATCCACCATTTCCTTCCAGAATACTTCAGCTAAAGGTATTGTCCCCATATTCCTGTTGATATGGAAGATAATTTATGGCAGCTGTTGGAATAACGTGTGCTTAATATTTTGTCAGAACTTTTACTGGAAAAAAATCTTTAGGATAAAGTGTGTTTCTACTGGTAGTGTGCACTGGCATTCATACCTCTAAAAACTAAGAGAAACACTATTCTCAAGTAAATGGTAGCATACTAACTTGCTGTTTAACATTATTTATTTTCTCTTGTAGATTTGTTGCTTATTATTTGCTACTGGAAGGCAATTGGTGACAAATTTTTTGTAATACATCACTTGGCAGCTCTGTATGCTTATTATTTTGTACTGGTGAGTGCTGTATTCTTTAGTAATGTAACAAGCAGATGAAAATGGAGACAGTGCTTTTATGAATCTCATTTCCTTAATGTTTAAAAAAGTTATTTGCTGGTTGGTGTGTTAACTTCATGATAGGCATATTTATATCTTCAATAAAGAGGTCACAAAATCACAAGTGTGAACACTTATATGGAAAACCAGGAGAAGATGATTTCAAATGTTTTGCTTGTTACTGTATTTTTAAGACTGTTGGTCAGTGATGTCTTGCTCTGGGCAGCTGGATGTGGTTCTTCTGGAGATTATTCTTTTTATTTAATTGCAGCAACAAAAGCAAATTAAAAACAACAGAAAAACTTTGTTTTTGTACACACTTATGTCACCCAGACATGAACACTTTATTATTATGGTAGGTAGGATTATGAAATGTATTTCTCTTCTGGATATTAAGCAGCTGGCATACAGCACATGTTAATATGCAATATAAGTATACTAATCTGAAAAATGAGCAATCACATGAAGTTCCCAATTGCAGATGATAAATAAACTATATCCGCTGTTTAGCTTAGACTAACGTTAAGCTTTGTTATAACTGAGACTTCTCAGTACGTGTATGTTGTTTGTTTGTTTGTTTTGTTTTTATGAAGGCTGATGCTGACCCTCTGAGACTTTTTCTAAGATTGCTGTGGTGGGGAAGCAGTTGATGATTCACTGTATATATCTTTCAATATCTGTGACATATGTACATGCACTGATGATAAAAGGGGAAGAAAAGGTTATTCTTCTAGGGCGAAGACTAACTCAATTACTCTTTGCTGCTGATTTACTGCTGGAATTGCTAAGATGCCTTTGTGATTTGGTAGAAAACCTGCTGACCTCCAGAGTAATGCTGCTAAAGCTCTTCTGAAAAGCTCATCCAGTAAATAAAGAAATCCTATAAAACACAATTTACTTCACTTACCACATCTCTTTCACTAGCTAGTTCATGAATCCCAGGCTTAAAATATTTAAAAATGTGTTGAGATGTCAGATTACTGCCAGATTTAAACCATCTAAAGGTAATGAAGTGCGCTGACAAGTAAATACTTTGTTTCGGGTTGGAGGTAATTAGATCTACTAATATTGTCATGGGTGAAACTGAATTAGAACTGGATATTAGAGAAATGAAAATATCACTCTTGAGACTAATCCCTCATGCAGAAAAATCAGTAGTTGTTTCTACTAGGAGTAATAATATAGCGTGAACTTTAAGCTCAATTTATTATTTGGATCCAACTCACCCACTGGATGTCTATGTCTGTGCCATGGGTTGTTCAGGAGTAAGGCTGAATTTTCTTTATCTCTACACCTGCCAACTGCTGCTTGCCCAGTCCTGGTGGAGTGGGATACTATTTCCAGCTCATGACACAACCAAAAGATAAGACAGAGAAGCCTGTGTACTTTGTCACTTAGAGGGAGGTGTTCAGTTACAATGTGTTTTGGTGGAAAAGTTCCATGCTGTTATCTGGATACCAACATAGGGAAGACAAAGTCTTCCAGCTTAGGGGATGTGGCAGGAACTGCAACACAACTGGTGGAAAGGATTTTCCTTTCAGAAGGCAGGAGAGAATTTCAAGGGCTTTGTGTGTCCTTTCTGCTGCCAAATAAAAGCTGATAATTTATCCTGATGTAGCTAAGTTGCATTCTTAAAACAATTCAGGGACATTCTTCACCTTACTGATTTTGTTTGAGTTTGTTTAAACGTGAGAAATCCAGAATATTTATAATCCCCTTAGACAGTAGCAGTACCATCATAGTTATATCCTACCAATTCTTGTGCCAGTCTCCTAGCTGGCTTCCCATTTCCTCTTATTTCTACGTCTTTTGAAGATTTATTTAAAAACAAAACAAAACAAAACCCTACTGATTCATGGTATTTAAAGGACAACAGCATCTTCTGTAGAAAACTTCATTTTGAAACTTTATGGAAGATTGCCACAGCTAAGAAACTGGCATACTGACCATCTTAATCAGGTATTTGGGTCATTGTATCATTCTGTGTACTCTTGAAGACTTCAATCAAGGTTCGTCTGCTAGATTGTTGATCTCTGTGTCTGCTTTGTCTTTGTCCAACTAGAGCAAAGGTCTGCTGGCTTATTTTGGGAACTTCCGTCTGCTTGCAGAATTCTCCACTCCTTTTGTCAATCAGCGGTAAGTAGCTGTGGAGTTTTTACACAGTTCTTTACATTTTTATCTATATTATATAGGAAGGATTTTGTCACTGAATAGCTGCTAAAAGTGAATTTTCATTTATTTAGAGTTTACTATCTGGAAATCTGTTTTGCTATGAAAACATTTAGCTGCTGTTGCTGCACAGCTGGTGTGCTCACTCCTGAGTACTTTTTTAAAGCAACCTTCATATGAAATGCCAGATTTTCATATTTCAGTTATAAAAATAGTTCTGGATTCTGAGCTCTTAAATTAGAAGAGTAGTAAAGCATTTAAATGCAGCTGTGGTAGTTAATCTTTACACTTGTGATCAGAGAAGAAAGTGGCAGGAGTCTCTTTAGCAGACTTCAGTGACAGTGGAATACTGCTGTGGCTTCTGGTTGTAGCATCACACTCAAACTGCTGCTGTGAGAATCAGGGAAGGCATGATAATGCCAAGGAGGACAGTCCCTGGAATTTCCCAGAGCTCTGGGCTGGGTGCCCACTTGCTCTGCAGCTGCTGTGACCTAACTGGAGACACCAACCTGCTCCAGGACTTCACCTCGAGAGCGGGACTTTGGTGTAGGATGGAGCTACTGTCATCTCCTCCTCCTCTTCCTCCCCCTCCTCCTCCATGTTTTTCTTTTGCTTGTAGTGTAGGATCAGATCTCACAGTGCACCGCATACCCATTCCCATCTTTTTTTGGGTGTTTCTACTTTACTGATCCTTCTTGTGTAGTATCTATTTTCCTTTCCAGGTGTCAGATACAGAAAGGGTGAGGGTGATAAGAAAAAGGGTCTATAAGCCTTCAGACAAGATGTCTAAGTATTATCTATTACTAGATTGTGATTGTCAGCTCCAAAAGAGTTCTTGAGACTGTAGCATTCCTCACATTTCTAAGAATATAAAGAACAAAAAGGAAGAATTGTGCTGAGGACTCTTCTGAATGTTAGCAAATTCAACTTAGAGGAGGGCAGGTAAAGGAGCTCTGCAGGGCTATTTCCATTTGTCCAAGAGAAGGCTGTTGTGGTCTAATTCAGGCTGTGCTCTGCTTGCACAGAGAAACCAAGGAATGAATAAACACTTCTTCAAGCTTGTTTTATAGGAGAGTAAGAAAGCAAGATGTAGTGTATTCTGAAGGTGGTATTATATTCTAGATTTCTCTCTTAGTGCTCATGTCCCAGTCATTGTTCTCATAACTGACTTTTATCAAGATATGATTTCATACTGGAAATGGATGCTTGCCTTTCAAATCTATTAAAAGTAGTATATATTATACTTTTAAATGCCTATGGTGAGACTGTGTCCTTGAAAACCCACATCTACTGCTGTCTGAGAAAAACAGAGGTCTCTGTGGAGACGATAAGGTCCTTCACACTGAGAAATGTCATCTCATTAGTGCATGGTTTTTTTTCCCATTACATTTGAAAAGAACCAGATGCTTAAGGCAGCAAGTGGTAGATAATGATTTACATTAAACTTCTGCTTTGCATTCTTAGTATTACCAAAAAAGAGCAGTATTAAAATATAAAATGATATTCTAATCTCAGAACTGAAGTATTTTCTTTGTTTTGGTGCTGTTAGGAGTATTTAATTCAAGGTTGTCCCCATGGCAAGCATTTAGATCTTTTTATGTTCATGTCAACATTTATGCAGTTAATTATAAACTGTGTTGGGTAAAATGTTAACAATCACTGAGATTTACTTATTCATATTTTTTGAATTTGCTGGGAGAGGGAAGTCTCTGAGCAGATGTCCAGTCACCCTTTTCTCCAGCAGTTACTTATCCTGGCACATTGCTGTGGACTTCAAAAGCTTTCTTTGATGTTACTTCTGGAATCTGCATTAAATATATTGAGGAAAATGCAGGCTCTGTCTCACTAAACATGCCAGGTCTCTATCAGCCCAGCGTTTTGGTGGGAAGATGTCCAGCTTCCTGATCAGGCTATCACCTGGAGAGCCTGGAGTTTGTATCTGCTGCATTCTTAACTGATTCTTGGTGTGTTTCCGTCAGAGCTGGATGTCTGGCAAGTCTTTTTAGTATATCAGTAATTATGTAGGTTGCAATCTGCAGATAATTAAAATTGACTTTATTTTTTACAAGTTTTCAACTTGTTATTTTGTTTAGTAGCTTTAACCCCGTGGCTTTTTGAAAACAAATTGATTATTCCACTTCCTTCTTCCCAATCGCTGTCATGAATATGTTGATTCATGCTATTTTCCTGTCTTTAACCTGGTGGTGTTGCTCAATTTTTCCTTGCATTTATTTATTATGTGCGGACGTGTCTCACTCCAATTATAGGAGAGAGAGAGAATGTTCTTTAATATATATGTGAACTCAACAGTGAGATTAAGACACCAGGGGTCAAATGTTAGCCTGACCAGCTTATTACAAATCCTAGTTGTTTACGGAGATGGGGAAAGGAAGACGGGCGAAAAAGCAAGCAGTTTTTGTAGAAAGCAAGAGAGAGAGTCACCACCATAGGTCCAGCGTGGTTTGTAGTGCATCTGTTGATCCCAAAAACTCATCTGGTCACCACAGGGCATGGGAGAAAGGCAGAAAGCTTTGCACTGTAGCAGCAAACAGAGCCCAGGAGGGGATTCTTTCTGAAGAGGTTTTTTTTCCTCTTAGGGAATTCCTCTGCCAAAGGTTCCTTCTCTTTGGGAGTTTCTCTCCTCCAAAGGTTTCTTTTCTTTGGGAGTTCTCCAGAGTCCTTAGTTTAGTGGGAACCTTTCATCCCCCGCTTTTCAGTTTCTTTTTTTAGTATTTTTTCTCTCTGTTAGCATGACACACTTGACCCAACAGATGAGCCAAAACGAAGTGGTGCCTCTGTTGCCGTGCACAAGCATTATTGCCTTTTGCAGTGGCCAGCTTCTTCAAGCTGCACTCCTGAAAAAGACTGCTTGCCCCACTTCTGCTTATCTTTACACTCATAAGCAGAAGTACTGTGGCATGGTGACACCCACCATTCGCCCCCCTGAGATCTATGAAATATTACGCCTCTATTTTATTACCATATCCAAACACAATGTTAGGATTGCTTTCAGGGCAGAAATATTTTTTAATTGTCTATTAATGCAAATTATAATAAAAAGCAATAAATTTGAATTTACCACCTTTAAAGTTACTTTAAATTATAGTGTAATGGTCATTGGCATACATACTAGTCTTGAACTGACTTACAATATGAACTGGGATTTTCTACGTGTTATTCTACACGTAATGTTCTTGACATCATGCAGTGCTTACCTGGGGGGAAAAAAAAAAGAAACCAAGCAGAAGAATTTGCAAGGTAAGCCAAGAAACTATGCAATAACTTAGAAATAGAAGCAATAATTTAGAAATGCAAGGTAGAAACAATTAAAAAAATACATACTTAATTAAGAGAAATAAAATCTTCTTTGATTAAGTGGACTTAAGTGTGCCTGCCGTCTGTGAATACTTCTTTTGCAGGTGGTTTTTTGAAGTACTGGGATATCCCAAATCTTCAAAGGCTAACATGATCAATGGTGTGCTGATGACAGTTGTGTTCTTCGTGGTGAGGATTGCCGTCATGCCTATGTATTACAGCCGTGTATTTTCTTCATTTGGAACTGAGGGTTTCCAGAGATTAGGATTTGCAGCCCAGAGTGCCTGGATTATCTCAAGTGTTGTCTTGGATGTTATGAACTTGATGTGGATGGTCAAAATTACGAAAGGTTGCTACAAAGTTATTTGTCTTGTTGGACAGGAGGAAGCCAAAACTCATAAAAATGGAAAATCTGACTAGAGATCATACTCATAAACAGAAATTTCTGCTATGAAAATTATTTGGGTTCACTGAACCAGTGCACATTTCTGCCATGGAATGCTCCTCTTAAGGAAACAAGGTATTACCTCTGTACTGACCTTACTCTTTCCCTAGCCACACTGCCTGCGCACCCAGGGCCACGCTTTAAGGATCTTCTCCAATGAGGAATAGAAGCAAACGTTCACAGAAATGAATGCTACATGTTCTGAGCACTTAACAAACTACTGAAATGAGGAAGGAGCAGACTGGTTACTTGGCTGTTGTCCACCAGTGTGTCTGAAGTGTTTCACTCAGGTTTCTCAGATTAATGTGTTTTATAAATCTAGTGAATATTGATATCTCTCTTTTATAAAAACATAAACAAAGCTCCCCAAACTCATGATATGGTGCAATTTTCCTGGCAAGTTTCTATATTTTCTTCTAGGAATAACAATCAAGATTTCATTCTTGAGAACTTTTTAATTTTTGCAAGAGATGCTAAAAGTCTAGCTCTGATTCTGTGAAGTCTTTTACTGCTTTTTGTTCTGCCTTGTAGGAGTGCAAACCATTTGGGGAAATTTATGAAATAATTTTATCTAAAATGCTGTATTATAAGACCATACGAGATATCTTAAGAGTGGTTAAAATTCTCTGATTTTTATAGGAAGGATTCATTTCTGCTTTTTTAGATTGCATGCAAGAGCACATCTACTAAATCAGCCGTGGAAATGAGTTCATAAGTTAGTATGGTAAATTATGTTTGGGAACAGCATAATTCTTACTGTAGTGCTTTTTTCCTTTGCTGCTACTGCCTTTGAGAAGTATTGCAACTCTGCTCAGAGTTAACCATTGACTTTTGGGATATGAAGCTTACTTAGAAAACGATAAAATCATTCTGTGTATGTGCCATGGAACTTACAATGAGCCTTTTTTTTTTTTTTTTTAATCACACAAGTGACCCATTAGATATGATTGCTGATTTTTATTGTCATGTTTTCCTTGTTAATCACATCTGAGCTGTTGACTAAAGAACACTTTTGAATTAACAGTGCCAAACTTCTTTCAACCTGTGACATACAGTGACAGCTCACATCTGTAGGCACAACATTTTATTTTCATAACTACATATTTGTCAATAGGCACTCTGTTCCTCCTTCTGCAGACTTAAAACTTGGAGGACATTGGAGAGAAATCTTAGTGTCTAGGAGGAATGCTCTCAATCCGAATTGTACTATAATTTGAGGAATTTTATTTTTTTATGATTTTGAGAGCGGTATTTGTGTATAGTTTTGGTTCTGTTTTGCTTACTTTTAATCATATCTGAATTGAGGTTGATTAACTTCTGTTTGTTTCTTGATTTTTTTTTTTTTAATTATTATTTTTTGGACATTGTGTTGTTAGTTATACCTTCTAACAAAGTGTGCTAAATGTACACATTTTCACTTGGTACTTCAGTACACATACCAAGTATTGTAGCAGACTGTGTGTAAGAAATTTATTTTTAAACAAAGAGATAAATATTTCTGGGATATTTTGTTTTCCTTTTTTCCTGTTCCCCTTAACAAAGCTGTGTGGAATCAGCCCTCACCTCTGCAGACCGCAGTGTCAGTGCACCAACACTACGATGCTTTTGGGCGACAAACAGGGTTTGTTTCCCAGGAATCAGATGTCAGGGAGCCCCAGAGAGAACCCCATGGACTTATAGCCAAGGCAGCTGTGTTGAGTTCCCAGTTCCAGGGATGTCAGAGAGTATTGTTTGATATGCACAATACTGGCTTTTATCCGCTTGGTTTCACTGGGCAGACGTTTTCCAGTACTGTTTCCAATCCTGCCCTCTTGAGGGAGATGTCTAAGATTGCTTGTTCAGTTCTACAATCACCTTCAAATGAAGTAAATTCAAACGTCTTGGAGAATATGCTTGAAAGTAGAAGTATCCTTGTATTTTATTCAGGAAGTAGGATGAAAAACTGGTAAGGAAGATGAGTTGAAGCAGCTTTTAAGATGAAAGCTTCTCAAAGTTCATCTCAACTTCACATTAATCTTTGACATCTCAGTATCATTTTGTTCTGCTTTATTTTCAGTGTAGAGCATTCGCTAAAAGTCAGTTTGCTTTACTTCTAGATAGATTTGTGCATCACAGGGGGGAAGTCAAGCTGTAATAAGGTTGTTTTATAAGTAGATTGGAAACGGAAAAACAAGCCTGCAGAGTGCATACTGGGCAACAACTCAAAATAGAAGGGCACTGAGGTAATTCTTTAGAAGATGCAATGTTTTGGATTGCTGCATGAAATTAACATAATTAAAACAACATTTTACAATGTGTTCAATTTCATTTTTGTATCGTGATATTTCAGTGTATTACTGTTCAGTTCTGATGCATCTACTACGTGTGAGAAGGCAACTGTCTAAGGAAAAAGCATTATTAACACTTGTCTATTTAGCGATAACTGTAGTCAGCAGTTTGCAAAATTATATTGTATTGAATACATTAGGATAGAGCACTCTTACCTGCCACTACAAGTTTATAACACAGCAAATTAGATGGCCTTGGCACCTATTTTTTCAATTACACCTTCTTAATTTAAAAATGATGTTGAAATATTGACATCATTTTACGTTTCAAGCTTGTCTCTTTGCTTTTTTTTATGCAAGAAGTGCATGATTAGTAGGATTTTCATAAATGTTGTCTCCAGAATGTAATATTACTTTAATAGTGACTTAAAACTTCTATTTTGACACTTGCATTGTAGAGCAGACAGTTGGTATATCGCCAGGTGACTTTACCGTGGACGTATTGAATGGATGGAATTAGCTCAGTAAAAATGCTCAAAAATCACATTTTATTTTTTATATTCTTCAGTACTGCATTACATAAAATTAGTGTGGTGATCATGAGAGCGTCTGTATGTGCTGTATTTAAGTATGCCAGTTTCTCTATGGTTTTACTTTGTCATCAGAGATGAATAAATACCGCTCTCAGAGCTACTATAGGGGAATGGTAGGTCAAGTTTTGCTTTTATAATTGATTTGTGGAAGCAGTGCTTGCAGAGGGGAAAAGTACTTCAAATCCTCGTTTTCTTGGTGAGCGTTCCAGCAGATTTCAGTGAAGACAAGAGCCTTATTGCTACAGAGATGTTTAATGGGTATCTGTACACATAGTGATACAAATTTTATCTCTGAAACCTACTCTACCTCTATAAGTAAATGCTCTTTTGGGTGAGCTCAGCACTTTCTTAATTGCTTAAAAATAGAATCTACTGAATAATGAAAGTTATTCTATGAGCAGGATAAATGAGAGGAGCTGATTGATGTATATAAATTCTTATCAATTCCAAATTTTATGTCAAAGTTTATTAAAAATAAATTAATTACAATTTTTGGAAGATAATTGCTTTCATCTTTACATTAAAAATTATGCTGAAGCATTATTCATACTGAAAAATTAATGTTAATCTCTGAGTAAAAGCTTACACAAGTGAGCAGATACGTTCAAGCATATTTAAAGAAGGGAGGTGGAGGAGATGCTGAGTACAACTGCTGCTGTGGCTGGGACAATGGTACAATGACAAGCAGCAGAAAGATTATGTATTCCTGTATCTCTGTAATGGTACAAAGTGAAACTAAAATTTCTTTTCAAGCTGTATAAAAAGGCTTCTAAGTTGTTGATTTCTGTATGAAGACGACTTGTGTGTGTTCAAGTATATGTACATACAAGCTTTCTGTGAAAGGTCTTTTAGTAGAAAAGTTTGTGAAATTGTTTTGTAAAGCTTCTGCTGAGCCATTCAGGGGAAAATAAAGGGCTGACTCAAAATTACTCCAGCTGAAGGTCTATTACAGTGTTCAGCAATGGGGAAAGCCATGTAGAGAGGAACTAGAATTTTCAGATGAGCAATACAAATGTAGAAGGCTGTGAGAAGTATGTGTAGCCCTCTTTCCCATTTAATAATAGCCTTCCATAGAACTTCATTAACCAGTTGCAAGGAACTTAACAAGGCAGGACTTGTTCCTGGTAAAGTGTCTCTACCCATGGAATGCATTTGACAGCTGGAGAAAGAACAGTACTTTGCTGCTGAGGTCCTGGCACCAGTCAAATGGAAAAAAAATTATTAATATTTACTAACTTTAACATTCATCCAAACCCTGGGTGAAATCTCTTTGCTGGACAGGTGAAGGTCATATGATTTTCTGAAAGCAACTTGAAAAGTCTTTTTATGGAGGAAAGAAAGAAAGATGTGCTGCTTGGGATGTTTAGAACTCTGGGATTAAGCATCAGATCAATACTTTTAGGTGACAACACTTATGATTTCTTATCCATTTAAAATCTCTACTAGCTACCTCCTTTGGCATTCTTGCTCTATTTATAATAACCAAGCACTTTATAGCTCAGTAAAGAATGGAAGGTAGCTATGAAGAATAACTTGTATTGTTTGGTATAAGAAATATTTTGTCAAAATTCCTTCTGAGATCAGCTTCATGATGGGGTGTCCTAAGAGGGCATCTGATAGCAATGTACATAAATTTTTAATCTACTTGTAATATAAAGGAAATGTCTTTAAGAGAGTGGTTTATGAGGAGTTCAGCATGCCTCGGTATCAACCATATAATGATGCAGTGTGCTATTTATAACTTTTTAGTCATTGAAATTGAAAATATAAAAACAAATAAAATATTCTGTAGTGTATCTTTATTTTTAGTCTGTGTGTGGGATGTCAAAAACTGTACTTGTCTTGTGGATGGCACATGCCTTTATGAGCCTATAAATATTTAAGTATATAAGAAAATGCACCCGAGTGGAACATGTTGCATGGAAATTGTCTTCTAAGTTTAAATATTTTGTTATTGAAAAAATTCTGATTGTTTAAATGCAACATTTAAATATCAACAGTAAGCTCCAATACAGAGCATAACACTTTGAATGCAGTACAGGAGATGTTGGTTTTGTTCATTGTAACACTATTCAAGTTTGACAAGAGAAATCCATTATATTATAGGGAAAGGGGGGAAAAGGGCTAATCCTGAGCTCTGGTATAATTTGCACACTTAATACACTTACATGCAAATATCCTGGATTTGTTTCTAGCATGCATAATCCAGTGTTTAATGTCTACAGATACCTATATGGGGAGAATGATTTAACATGTAAGCACAGTTAGACTGATGCAAAAGCAAATTACAATCTGTTGGGAACAAGTGAGTTATGATTTAGGCATAAGTAATAGTAATTTAAAAATGTTCATGTAATCTTCGAGAGAGACTCAACAAATATGGTATACCTCTGCTCTGATACAGAGCAAGGGTGAAAACTGGACGTTCTTCCAGGCTGATTTCTGGAAAACCATGACAATCTGGTCTGCAGAGAAAAGATTGATACTGTCACGGAATGTTAGGATCATATTATTAAATTCAAATAGTAATGTGGCCTGATTGTAGTAGCAATCCTTATCACTGCACAAGAACTTAAGAATGCAATATAACAATTCTGAAGATTGGATACAACAGTGAACAGGTGAAGTAAGGTGAATGGTTAAATACAATGCATTTAGATTTTCCTTTTGCTATAAAATTCTGAATTGTGTTTGCATTTCAGTATACTGTAGAGCATTTTTGTATTTGGTTTGCACAGTCTAGGAGCTTGCATTATATTGGCTGATTTTTTTTCTTTGGTATATGCAATAATGTCAATGAGCAATAAATTGCATGATGTATGCAAGGTATTGTTACTTCATAATAAAAAGAACAGAGTTGCTTATTTTGTGAATTTTTCTTTCTTATTGTGGTAATAGCTTATGTATCTATAATAATAAATGTGTCATGAAAGAATGACTTGCTTTGGGTTAAGCTGAGAAACAGTTGGCTTGTACAATACCTTGAAGTTGCTGCACTTTGCTTTATGTGCAGGGGAAAGAAGGGGGGGGTCTAAGCCAGGTGTGTAGAGTGGGTGGACTTAGGATGAAATGCTGTGTAGGACCTCACTGTGGCCAGGAATGTAACTGCAACTGTAAATTGTTGTGTACTGGGGAAAAGCTTATGTTTATATCGGACAGTATTAACTATAATGTGTTATAATACATTTCAGGACATAAGTCAACACTTCTCTGCAGGCTGTGGGTATAAAGAGCTGCTGTCATCTGTGTGTTATAGATGCAATGCATTACACAGTCCTTTCCTGAATACTGAGATATGCAATTAAGTTCCTTAATTCTCAGTTTCTCTATGGGCAGAGAATGTACGCCTGGGAACCACAAACTGCATGGAAAAGCCTGGTGATTTCTCTGAGCATGCTCAGAGGAAGTTGCTGCTGTTGTGTATCTTTGGCAATTTCTTGTATTTCTCTAAGCTTTTGAGTTATGCACTGATTAAATTTCTAGAAGAAAATACAGTGATTTTTACTACTTTTATTTCCTCTCATGTCTTAAGGGGAATTTTGTGCTATTTGTAAATGATATTCTTAGGTTACTCATTTTATACTTTCTGTAGAAAACTTGTCCTTAACCGGTCAATCTGTCTGCACTGACTCAGGCTGGGAATGTCTGGAAGCCTTCCTTAGGGTCAGATGCTATGTAGGTCATTTTCCAACTGCTTGCAAAAGGACAGTGAGGCTCGGTGGGACGCTGTTGTTCAGCACCGTATGGCTTTCAGCACTGAATGGAGGAAAGGAAGGTCAAAAGGTGCCTGAGAACAAGGGATGCCGTTCTGTGAGCCGTTCTCAACTGCACAAATTCAACAAATCTTGTTGAAAGCATGAGAGCCCCCACCTGAGATATAGAGGTGGATATACAAAATGCTTCCTATGTCATTTTCTGGTGCATAGCTCCCCCATTTATATATGGTTGGTTTTTTTGTTGTTTTTGTTTTGTTTTGTTTTTTAATTTTGTGTTCTTTCTGAAATTTTCCTTTGTTTTTGGTACTTGTATCGGTGCAATAATTCCAAATTAGTGGCTTTGCTCTGCTTGTTTTACGTCTTCACAGTAACAGGGCATCTGTCATTTTCTAAGGGATGCATATTGTGAGTATACTCTGGTTTTACTCGGCTTTTCTGGAGTCCATAGAGGAGAATACTTAAGGGCAGTGTGTACTTCCTTGTGGCTGTCACCCTGCTCTTTGCAAGGTAAAAGTATTTGCTGCAGAAATTCCGTGACGGACGTGGGAAGATGTCCCTGTATTGAGAGATGGTGCGTGAACGTGTTCATAAAAGCACTGAAAGATTTTTTAATTCGGGTGCTTAAAACGACTGTACTCTTACAGACTTGGCGTGCTACAGTTGAATGGCAGCAGCCCTGACCAGCGCAGGCTCCCGCCTTGCGCCCGCTACGGACTCCCTGGCGGCTCAAGGGAGCTCAGCCCGCCTTCCCACTCCGTCCTCAGCGTGGCGCCGTACCGGGCAGGCCGCCTCCTACCGGCAGCAGCCCGCGGCAGGGCCCAGCCCGCCGCGCCGCCTGGAAGAGCGGCCCGGGCACGACGGCGCCCCCGCGGTGGGCGGGAGCGGCAGTTGCGCAGGCGCGGGGCGGGCGGCGCTCTCGCGAGGCGCGCTTCTACGGGGTCGCGGGGGGGCGCGGGCCGGGCAGAGGTGAGCGAGGGAGAAGGGAAGGGAAGCGAAGCGAAGCGACGCGACGCGACGCGACGCGACACGACTCGACGCGGGAAGCGGCGGAAGCAGCGGCGGGGCGCGGGCCGCGGCACTGGGCCGGGTCCGGCCCCTGTTGGCGAAGAGGGGCGGGCCTGACCTTGCCTGCGGGTGAATCCGGTCACGGTGTGTGTTACGGGTCACGGATCGCTTCCTGCAGCGAGGCGAGGCCCGAGGCCGCCGTTCCCAGGAGGCGCCGGCGTGGCAGGAGCCCGCTGCGTGCGTGCGGCATCGCCCGGGGGCTGCGGGCAGCGCCGCGCTGAGAGCCGGGGAAGTGGCCTGAGCGGAGCGTCCCTCCTGTCCTCCGCTGTACGCGCTGTGGAGGCCGCGGCCGTGGGTTTTTATTCAGGCAGTGCGTTTATGGCTCGCAGTGGTTTTTTGTTATTTATTATGGATGTGTTTTTAAGCAATATGTGATGCTGTGGTATATCTGTATGTGCATTCCCTATAGTGAGTAGTGAACGTAAGTTTCTTTACAGGTGTTTGCTTTTTTCTTTTCTTTAGAAACTTGAACTGAAAAGCCTGATTTCAGCAGCCATGGGTCTGTCTGCATCCGCCCCAGCGGCCACAACTCAGTCAGCAGCCGAGCCATCCAAACAGCACCAGGCAGCCTCTCCACCTTCAGAATGCCCCATGCATCGGGAGAAAATGAGAGGTAACTGTGCTTGAAAGCTAGTGAAGTTAGCTCCTTACAGTGAAAGCTCAAAAGTATTTGTCAGGAAAAAAAAACAACTGCATTAAGAACTTGAGCCTGTTCCCCACCTAGGGTGATTTGCCGGTAGCAATTGGTGACACAAACTCAGTTGTCTCCCAGAGGAGATGCCTGCTGCAGAACCTATGGGCTGCTCCTCCTTGGCTTTCCCCAGAGGGGCCCTGCAGGACAGATCCATGTGGGGCCAGACTGGTGCCCATGTCCGTTTGGGGGTGGTCTCTGGGAGCAGATGGTTGTGCATCAGGGAAGGGGCAGCAGAAGGGTACAATGAGGTCAGTGTCTGGGGAAGGACAATGTCCGCTCTTTGTCGGCAGAATGAACACAAGTTGGATTCACGTTGCTTTGGAAATCTTGGTGACAAACAGCTTGGTGTAGCAGCCAGTCATAGAGCAGTGTGTAAGCATTCAGGGCCTCTGTGAGAAGCTTAGGTTTGAGCATAGTATTGGGTGCTAAAACAGGCAAGACAAAAATATTTACGAAAGTTGGAAAGTGTTCTAAAACTCAAAATAAGAAGTGAAATAGCATTCTTGTATTTACATTAGTATTCCATGAAGTGTTTTCCGTCTCCTGTCATGTTTTAGAGACTTCTTTTTGTAACAAAACATATATAATGCTTTTTCCTATATTTTAGGTTGTCCAATGCGCATGAAGACTTCTGACCGTAGGGCTGAGAACACAGACAATGTTCCTGCACATCAGGAAAGAGCATATGAATATGTAGCGTGTCCTGTGAAGTCTGGGACATCTCAAGCAAACAATGACATAGATCCTAGCAATATGGTAACTTTCACTTGGTTCAGATGTTTTCTTCAGTCTCATTTCTTCTGAAATGCCAAAAATGTAAATACTGATGCTGTGTAAAATGGGAACTCTGGCAAATAACGTTTTTTTTTCAATTTTAAAACTGCTTTTTCTGATTGTTCATCCAAATATTTTTGGATATTTAATTTTTTAATTTATTTTAAACCAATATAGGGTTGAAAGCTCTCTTCTTCGAAGTTGAATCATTTTTGATAAAAAGTAGTTTTGTAGTTTGTAAATATTTGATGCCATGTATTTCTGTTAGTTACGTACAAGCATGGTTCTTAAGTTACATCAGCGGTTTGTAGGTTCTGTGCAATAGTGGGATGGTAAGTTCTCATTCAGGTCTTTCTGACATTTCCTCTGAATACAAGAAGACTGCAGATTTGATAGTTGAAGTTTACACAAAAGATGTCCTTTGGTTTTAGATGACAAACTTACACAAAGCATTTTGTTGCAAAAAAGAAAGATGACCTCGCTGGATTTAATGTGAAGGCTGAATTTCTTCGTCTTGGATGCTTAATTATTGCTTTATTTTTTCTCAAAGATTTAATAATTTCTAGTTTATTTTTGCTTTTGTTGTTCAGGTGATTCTCTGTGTTTTCTAGATGCCTCCTCCTAATCAGTTGCCATCTCCAGATCAACCATTTCCATTGTCAACTGTTAGAGAAGAATCTTCCATTCCTAGGGCACACTCTGACAAGAAATGGGTCTATCCTTCAGAGCAGATGTTTTGGAATGCTATGCTAAGAAAAGGGTAAGTACACTGGATTTTCAGCTGAAGTCTCCATGAGCCTGGGATTTTTGAAATAGCATCATTAGTTATTAATTCATAGATGCTATTTAAGAGTTTCAAGCAGGAAGCAATTAACTTGAAAAAGTACTGCTTTTAAAAAAAAAAAAAAAGCTTTAACATTGTATATGAGCCAATCTCATAGACTTTCCTTCCCCATCATCAGCAAGGTGGCTGAGAATGTCAAGGCAGCTGCTACTAACTCAGAAGATTTTTTTAGAAGTCACTGCATAGGTGCAAAAAGACTTTGACTACCTACCTTCAAATGGAAGAGACTTCAGTCTAATCCTATAAACTGACAGTAAAAATTCTGTGAATCCAGGAGCATTCATTTGACTCTGTGATGCTGCTAAAAATTTGAAAATTATGTTTGACTTGTAGATGTTTTCTGTCTAAACAAAACTTCAGTGTAGGCAAGATCGAACTGAATGATAGATGATTCATTGGCCTATAAAAAAAAAATCTCTGCTGCTGTTTCTGCAGTTCTTTGTATTTATTTGTTTGTCGTTCTGAAACATCAACTTTAAATGCAGTTACTATTAAAACAGTAGCGATTCTTCGATACTACTTTTTGATTCTAGAGACAACATCGTGAGCAGTTTGTATTGAACACAAATTTTTATCCTGTAAATGCTTTCATGTATTCAATTTTATGCCTATTGGAAAGGAAGGCAACAGTCACAGTGCAGGATCAGAGAGATGGAAGGTGTTTCAAAGTGTATGCAAAATGTGTTGAGTAAAGGACTTTTGTGCATTAAGAACGCAAGTGGGATTTTTCCTGAGCATTTTTACAAATGCTGTGGATGTGCCATTGTTTGCACATCCCGATAACTTTCTGATCCAGTTAAGCTGTTAATTTAGCTAACCTGAAGTTGTGTATCTCTGTGATGATAACTTTGATAACTATCTGTTTACACAGAAAATGAAGTGGTACTCAGGATGATTAAGCAGATGAGCCAGAAGTTTCCATTCTTGCTTTGTGTCTTTGCGTAAACACTTAAATCTGTTGATTCAATGTCCATCCAATAAATTAAGGAATATGGAGGATAACACTTGTCTTATTTTTTAGGTGGAGGTGGAAAGATGATGACATAACAAGTGAAGATATGACTAACATCATTAAGATTCACAATCAAAATAATGAACAAGCTTGGAAGGAGATTCTGAAGTGGGAAGCTCTTCATGCTATGTATGTACATATGAAATGGGAAGCAAATCACTTGGTTTAGCATTTGCTTTTGTAGTTGTTTCAAAGTAGACTTTGTAGTTTTCATAAAAATATTCTGATATTGATACATTTCAGAAGTTACGGTCTTGTATGATCTCCCATTTTGATACAATTGGGGGGAAGATTACACAGGAGGGATGACTGGAACTGAATAATTACACCGACAAAACGGATCAGCCATCTAGTGGTGTGGCATATTATGTGGACTTGGAGGAAAAAAACATCTTAGTGTATTTATTTGAAGATCACCTTATTTCCATCTTTGTTGTGAAAAAGGAGAGGGACAGATTTTCTTTAAGAGGGAACTTGTGTCACTTTCGGTATAGTCCTTGTTCCTAGAAGACACAGACCAGGTAAACATGATGTATCTAGAAATCGTCCTCTGAAATTCCATGACCTTTGTTGCAGAGTGGTTTCTTTTATGATTTTCTGTTATTTAATTGTTTTCACTTCTGTAACCCATAACAAATTATTTTAGTGGTGTGTAGGGGAACTGCTAGGTCAGGGCTTGAACTAATGATTGAACATCTGGTGAAGGGCTGTGGCTGTTCTAGACAGCACAGGCAAATTGTTTGCAGCTGTGTGACTAGAAAGGGTGGACTTGCTCTGGGCTCACAAAGGGGCCAGCTGCTGAAGGGAGAGCACCTCTTGGCCTTAGGTTGCTTCCTAAGAAGGAGCGCAGCATAGCCAGAGAGCTTCTTCACCTGTTGGGTGAGGTCAGCTCTTCTTTCTTTATGTGACTGCTGGTCTACCTGCACATACTTTGCTTGGTATTGCCAAGAACCTATCAGAAGCAATTTTCCTTCATAGTGAGCAGAACATGGTGTAAACAGTTAAAATTAGACTTTGTTTCTCTGTTCTAATTGTGTCTGTAGGGAATGTCCGTGTGGACCGTCCCTGATGCGGTTTGGAGGCAAAGCGAAGGAGTATTCACCAAGAGCCAGAATACGTTCATGGATGGGGTACGTTGGCATGAAATAGGACTTCTGGTCAAGATGAAAGGTAGAGAGGCATGTCTGGAGAGAGGCATGTCTGGAGATGCAGTGTAGAAGTAATTTAGAGATGATACAAAAAGTGAATTGCAAGTTATAATCACCAGACGGTGCATGTAGTGGTAAGGAATCTTATGCCAGAATGTGAATAAATAAATCTTGCTTCCACTCCCTCTCCCAGGTTCATAATACCTATCCGTTACATTTTTCTGCGCTATTATCTATTTATCTATCTTTCCAGATATGAACTTCCCTTCGACAGACATGATTGGATTGTTGACCGATGTGGGAAAGAAGTGCGGTATGTTATCGATTACTATGACGGTGGTGCAGTGGATAAGAACTACCAGTTCACTATCCTGGATGTTCGTCCTGCGTTTGATTCTCTGTCGGCTGTGTGGGACAGGATGAAGGTAGCCTGGTGGCGTTGGACTTCCTAACTACTCCTGTTATGTGTGATCAAAAAGTAAACCACTTGCCTCTGTGGTTTGAGGGTGTGTGGACAGTAGGACATGAAATAGAAGTTGAGTAAAACTGTGATTATTTTCATCACCACTGTTCTTTGGGGGGGGCATGACCAGGGTGAAGAAATGCATTGTTAGGTATACCAATGCTTTATGATACTGTAAATTATATAATACAAGTACAGAAGCAAAAACATGTATCTTAATTAAGACCTGGGAAATCTTTTATTGTTACAAATCTTGCGTAAGATTTCCTTCTTTCATTTCATGCCTTTGGTGCTGTACCAAATACATTAGGCTTCTGGTTCTGACTGTGGTTTTGAGCAGTAAAAAAATTGTGAAAACTGGAAGTTTCGTGAATGGTTGCCCTTAGTTACAGTATCAGCATACTGAGATGATAAAGCATAAAAGTTGTGGGCTGTTACAAGCTGCATGTTTTCCTAAGCATTGAAGCTACGTGCTTGTTTTTACGTGGGCACTTTACCTGTTTAAATATGTTTCCTCAGAAAATTTTGGTCAAATCTATTCTGTTAAAGAAATAGAGTATTGCAGTGTGAGTATTTCTAAAAGTGTGTTCAGTTGAAAATGTGGAGAGTATATTTAAGCCTTAATTTGCAGTTTATCTTTGAACAGAAGAACAGCTGATTGTTACAGGCAGGAAAAGAGTGTGTTGGCTTCTCTTAAAGCAACACTTCTCAAAAGAGATAAGGTTGGTCTCTAATGAGTATTTATTTAATCATTTAAAAAGTTTGTTTTCTGATGTTAGAAAATTGTATTCTTTTTGCTGCACTTGTGTGTTTTTCTGTCTTTATTGTGTCTTCTCATGTATTCAGGACAGAAACTTTATTTAAAGAATGTGTCCGGCAATGCATCTGGATTTTGCATCGTAGTTTCATCACCTGTAGTGTAGTATTTCTTAATTCTTCTTAAAATATGTAACAGTTGCACAGAAGTGTATGACTATGTAGTCATAGCACGTTCCTTCATAGCAGTGATAGTGAGGTGTGGTACAGATGCGTGTATAACTTGACTAAAAGGGTATCCAAAGTGCAAGTAAATACTTTGCAAGTAAGCAAGGTTGAGTTGAGCATTTTTTGAGAGTGATGCTTGTTAATTCTTTGTGGATGTTTGTATTTAATAAGGAAAATAATTTTTTTCCCCTTTTTTTAAAGTCTTGTACTGTAATAGCTTTAAATTTGCATGGCTTGGCTGCCGCATTTCAGTTGCCGCATACCTGAAATTACATTACTCCTCCCTTTCAGCATACAGTACTGTTGAGGATAACTCCTCTGTGCAAAAGACTTGAGAACAGAAAGAATAACCAAATACCACATTGTAGTTTCTCAAGTCAGAGTTTCTTCTTGTAACTTTAACTGGCAACCAGTTGTACCTTAATTCTCTGAAAGTGGTTATTTTTCACTGATAACAGAAGCTTCTTTTTGTTTTCTCTCAAGGGGAGAACACCTTAGTACTTCAGTAAAGTAACTCTTCTCAATTAAGAAAATAGGTAGGAAATCTTCCGTAATTCATGGTACTAATGGAGACTAATCACTACCACTTCATAGGCAACTATCTGAAGGGTCAGAATAAAACTTCCCCAGAAGTCCAGAATCCTAAGAAATAACTCCTACTTTTACCTGTTTTCAATTTCCCTATTACTTTTCCCTTTTTTTCAGCAATTCATACGTGTGTCTGTATATTAATAAGAACAGTTTTGAGCAAGAAAACCCAAGCCTCAGTCTGAGTAGGCAGTATATATGTAAGATATAAGAAGTGTGTGATCTATGAAGTATTGTGTCTGACAAAGAGCTACTTCTTTCAGTTCTAATAGAAAAGGCAGAAGATTGCTGCTTTTTGAGGTGAGCTTTTTGAGTTGTATGTATGTGCTTGGTAACTTGATCTACGCACAATGGAGAGTGCTTTGGAAGCTTCAAAATGACCAGTCTGCACTGTTGGTTTTGGAAACTTGACATTAAGTGTGTTATGAAAACTGTAATTGCTACTAAATCTGGGAGAAGATGTTTCATGCTGCTCCATGAGTTTACTGTCTTCTGTTTCATCTTTCCTAGATTCAGAATTGTTCTTTTCTGTGCTGTTTTGTCATTCAAACAAAAAGGAGACTCAAATAAATATACTTTTCTTAACTTCGGTATTTGTGAGCATATTTGTAGTTCTAAGAACTGTTAATATGAGCTCTTGCATGGGCCAAATGAGATAACTTCTTTTGGCCAATGAAACAGATCTTTGAATAGGCACTAATATTTAGGTGAAGAGAGAATCGAAAAGTAAGGACTAACGTAAGCATTAGCCAGCCAAACCTGCAGGTTTTAGAACAAGAACATATGACAACAAATATTTTCATCCTCAGTCCAGATAACTTCTGCAGAATGGAAGGTTTTAGTTTTTTAAAATAATCATTCGAAATTAATTAAGTTTATATTCTACAAGCAGTGAGGCATAAGGAAATCTGCCATTTTCTGCTTTAGGTTGTCTACAGTTCACCTGTGTTCTGCTTTACCATGTCCAAGCTCTCCTTCACCTCTTGTATTTGGTTCTTGGATTTAACACAGCGGGTCTGCAGTTGAAAATGTGTTCTTCAAAGATACTGTGCTCAGAAACTGCAATCTCTGTGGCTCTTTCAAGATCAGTGGAAAAGGACTCTGGCATAGCAGTCCAGGTAATCAGGTCTTGGGTAATGTGCATGTAGCCAGGAGTAATGCTGATCTTCCTGCAGTATGAGACTGTTCTGCATTCAACTCCTCTGGTCTCTTGCCATTGCATTGCTTCAGGTGGCTGCCCTGCAGTTAACAGTGCCCAGCACTGCACTGCCAATCCGGAGGAACACCAAACGTGCCTGCTGGGCCGACTATGCTTTCCCTGCTTAGAGATGGCCTAGTTATTTACTGCTCCAAAAGGTTGTGTTGGTTTCAGCAGGAGCTGCTCACAAGACATGTTTGCAGCATGTGTGCATATGTTTATAAATGGACTCTGAATGGATCAGATTTTCAAAGGGTAATATAAATATACTGAAAGTGTTGGGATTACTTTTAGGCCCCATGTAAAAAATCTAAAGGAATAGATACTGTTTCCTGTATTGACATTCCAGTTTGGGTAATAACTTCTCTTACATACTAGAAACCATCATATTTGTTTTCAAAATATCAAGGAAAAAAACAGCAAGAAAGCATCACGGACTTGGTAATGATTTTTGCTTTCCAGTATTTTGCCCATTTTGTGGTAACTTCATAACATTTTAGCAGTTTTTCTGACATGCTGCCGTTCTTACTTCTTTCTGAAGACCACAACCCCATAGGTCTCCTATCTGTAGGGATAGCTAATGCTTTAATTGGTCATTAGATGTTCAAAATGAGTTTCCATTTCTCGAAAGATTAAGTGTCTTAGGGAATTGACTTGGAACAGTTTCATACATGGAGGGTAAATATGAGGGCCTTTAAAAAGCACTGCTAGTCCACAAATCCTTGAAAAACTTGCTTCTAAAATACAAGAAAAAGCAATAGAAAATGTTTTTTTCTCTCCAATTACATAGATCTTATATATGAGAATTTGTTAACTTTCAAAAACTAAGGAGTGAAATGCTATGAAAAGGCTGAATTTTACCTTAGGAAAAAATACTTTTATCAGTTTTATTTACAGAGTTAAAATTACTTTATTCCAACTATAAGGAGCCACAGCCTCCCGCTTTGGGCTCTAACCAAAATGTTCACATCAACCAATTTCACTGGGAGAGATACTAAGTCAAGTGGTGTTTGAGTCCGAACAGTATTTTCAGTATGTTCCCTAATAAACATTTTTGTTGAGGTAACATTGTTCCAGTGCTTGTTATGATGCTTACTCTGAAGAAATGAAACAGAATCTTCCAAGCTGATAATTTCTGGGTGTACGTTATAAATGATATCACAGAAGGCTGGATAAGTTAAGGTAATTTGTTTTCTCTTTTTATCCAAAGGTATAAATATAACGTATGTTTAGTATATATTTTACTCTGCCCTGATAACCAAGGCAAAACATTGTGGAGTAATTCAAAGATGATGTGAATCACTTGAGTATTCTTATTAGTCTTGGATTCATGAAGTTGTATTTGATAGGGTTCTAGAATGCTGTTATATAATGGAAGTGGCCCTTCAAATTAGCCATGTTTCTAGTTTAGAAGATGCCTATACATGTGTGTATCTAGGCATATAACTTCCTGAGCTTGTGTGGATGATTTTCTTACCTGTGTAAGTATATTTGGGTAAAATCTTTGCAAGTTCCTGGATCTACCATCAATTCCTGGGGGTGCATAACTTTCTATTTAAGTATCTGTGTCTTAGGACCAGCCTCTATTCCAGGTAAAGAACTGGCGCAAGACTTAGGCATAAACAGGTGAATTGGACCTGATCATATGAATTCTTAATGAGATCTGTAGAGATGCTGTCCTTCAGCTCTCTCTTTCCCAGCAGCAGCTGAGCCATCACACCTGTGCTGTGGTTATGGGTTTTTCATTATTGTTTGATTCATGAATGGGCATCTCAAGCGATTTTCAGGCTCTTAGTGGTTCTTTAATGCGTTCTAGAGTACATACTTTAGGACTGCTTATAATTTGTGATAGCTGGCACAGGAGGTTGAATGGCATGAAAATGATAGCAAAAATATGTAGATGGATGGTCCAGATCAATGCGTTTTTTTCGAATGTCTGTCTTCTCTGTCATTCACAACTTGGTTTAAGGGGAGAGTGGGTCTAAATGCATGCTTTTATATGTAATCGCTAGTGATTGTCAGCGTAACCCCTGATTGATTGGGAGTCATAATTACAGTGAGTGGAAAGGAAAGGATGCTACTTCTGCAAATAACACTGGGGAGATTAATCTTTCTGGTATATGAAAGGTTGTGTTCTGTTTGCCTTGTCAGGCAAAGTGGAAAATACTGATATAATCAGTGGTATATCAATTTATGACAGGGTGCTGGAGATGTTTTAATACAGAGTAACTCCAAAAAGTGGGGTTTTTGGACTTTATTTGCCATGTGTTGATGGGAAAGCAGCCATTTAGAGAAATGAATATAGCTAATGCTTTTCTATCAAACACTGCAATGTTTGAAGAAATTAAAATAAAAAAAAAAAAGGGAAAATAGATCTTGAGTTCCAGTTTAATAATAATGGAATATGAAGGCCAGATCGTAACTGTAGAAGTTCATTTCAAATTTAAATATTTAGCATTTTCACTAGTCTGTGAATACAAGAAAATTTATTACATTAAGATGGAATTTAGATCTTTGACATGAAGCTGATATTTTCATAGTGTGAAAAATATCAAGCTGACATTATACTGTCTCATTTGATGACTTCCAAATGTCAGAGTGCAGTAACTTATTCATAGGGACCTCAATGTCTTGTGATAGTGTCAATTTAGAAGACATTTACATCGACTTTTTTTATTTAAACATGTAAAATGGAATATGCAAAGTGGATGAGGAGAAGGGGGAAAGACCAGGGGCAAGAAAGTTCTCAGTAATAGAATGAAGCACTTCTAAGGCTAATTTCCACAAAGCCTTCTGAACAGCTGCATGGACTGCTGCTTTGCAGCGCTTCTGACGGCTCCAGGCTTACGTCTGTGCATGTTATTCACTTGTTCCCCGCTCAGCATTTCTTGGTATTTCAACAGAACTTAGGGTATTAAAAATAGTATGATATGCTTTGCTGAATAAATAATTTTGCTTCTAAGTGATTTGTAACAAACATCAGTGACGCATGCCCACTGCTCTCTAACCTTTCAGCCTCCTGTTGCGTTTCCAGCTGGGGGAAAGTGCCGAATAATACCCCTGAGATAGCTGTATGTGATGTCATTCCTGTAGCAGGCCTCAGCCAGATGAGAACCATCCAGGAGAACCATCCACGCACCATCGCTGACTGTGAAAGAGCAAAGTCCAGTTCCACAGAGGCTCTCTGTGTTGTGTACTGATGCCAACAGCTGGGGCTGACCTGGAACTCCTTGCCATCACTGCTGCTGTACCAATGTCTATGTATGTGCACACCTGTGCACGTCAGCATCTCTCTGTGCGGTTTGCTCAGCCATGTGGAGCTGAAGCACAGTTCTGATGGCATTTCTGGTATGCCCACTGCATGTTGCGTTTCCAAGCCGAGCTGTGGCTGCGTGGGGCAGCTCCGTGTTCCTGCGTGCGCCTCGGTGGGAGGGGAGGACCAGCTTCTGGCACATGGGTGGTCATCACACTAACTACTTATCGCAAGCGCTGTTGTGCGGTACGGCTCTGCGTAGAGCATACCAGAAATTGTCATGTTAACTCTTATACCTAGGAACCTTTTTTAAAAAACTGCCGGGCGGTGCCGGAGCGGGGAGACACCCGGGGGCTGCCGGACAAAATGGCGGCGGCGCCACGCGGCAGCTGAGGCTTTGCTTCCGCCCCGGTGCAGCCTGCGGCCGGCAGCTGGCTCGGGGCTGGCCCAGATCCCGCACCCTCGCACGTCTCTGCCCTTCTCACGGCCCTCCGCGCCCGCCTAAGCCGAGGGGAGGCGGAAGGCCGCGCCGTGCCATCGCCCCTTGGCGCAGCTGCAGGCGGGGCCGGCTGCGGGCGGGCGCGGCCATGTCGGAGCAGGCGCTGGAGGAACTCTCGGCCCTCGCCGCCATCTACTGCGAGCCAGGCGCCTGCGAGGTGCTGGCGACCTCAGGTGAAGGCGGCTGCTGTTCCGCACAGCCCGGTTCCCGAGCGCTTCCCGCTCGACCCGGCGCCGTCCCGCTGCCCCAGGCCCAGCGGCCGCTTCCACGGGGGTTCCGAGCGCCGCCGTCCGCCTTGGTGCGCTGCTGGCCACCCGCAACGACAGGAGGCGCTGCGGGGCCGCTCCTCGCGCGGGGCCGGGCTGCGGCGCGGGCTGCTCGGGCGGCTGTGCTCGCTGGGTTTACGGCGGCGTGCGGCTGGCTGGTGCTGCGCGTTTGCCATAGGGTGGAGAGCGAGCAGATCTGTAGCACTCCGGGATGCTGCAGGCCAGGAGCTCAGTGGCACGGGTTGTCTCGGGGTCCCCCTCCCCGGATCCCGGGCCGGGCCCTGGGCAGCCTGAGCCGGGCTTCGGGCGACCTGGGCTCGTCGGTCCCCGCTGCTGTGTGAACAGCCCTTGCTGCTTTGGTGTGCAGTGGCACGGGGCTGCCCTGCGGTGACTCGTTGTTAATGGTTACTAAGAAATTCATTGAATAAGCACCATTTTTTTATTTGAAAGTAGCCGTCGAAATAGATCCCCGGAGAACAGTAGGCCGTTATTTGAAAGGAAGGCGGGTAGACAGCCTCCGATGGACGCAGACATCAGTGCGTGCATGGAGAGCAATCAGCCGGGGTAGCCTACAAGTGGGGCAGGTGTGTGTCTACATCTGCAGCACACCTCTTGCCCTGGTTGTCTTTTTTTTTTTTTTTTCAGTGGGCATTTAGAGGTGTATTTTTCAAATGCAATTGATGAAATGCCTCAACTGCGTTTTGTTTTCTAAAAGACATTGAGTTCAGATGCATTATTTCAGGCGCTAATTGAAAATACAGTATCTAGGCTTAACAGATACTCGTAACAAATGTCAGCGTATCTGAACATTGTGTATGCACGGCTGTCTCTCCATCTCTGTGCTTCACATACAGCAAAATGTTTTCGAGTTAGTAAACTACCAGGATGTAAAAGGCTTAGAAGCCTTCCAGGGACATCGTGAAGTGTCATGGATGCTCAATACAGACAGGCTGGTATATCTGTATTAGTGTTGTGTGACCTCGTGAGGTTGTTCCCATGATATGTTAGGACCATGAATATCTGATTGATTTCCATTGTTTTCAGCTGGAATTGAAAAGCTTCTTTATAGGATTGTTGGAAGCTTTCTTATGTTGTGAATTTTTGTTTTGGAGTTACGAAAGCCGTAAGTTAGTCTAAAGTAAGGTTTTGCTGTATTTACAAACTTATATTTGCTTAATCTTTTCAAACCATAGAAATTGTCATTGACAAAACAGTACATGGGGGTAACTTCAGTGAGGCTGATTCTGCTCTCTCATATGTTAAGAGTAATTTGGGTGTAGATCTGTTGAATCAAAAAGGAGACTATTGAGGGTTTATGGTTTTGAGGAATAGAAGAAAATGCTTTACCTCAGCTGCCCAGCATTTGACAATGAAATATTCAGAATATAAAATATGTTTTTAACCAAACCAACATGTTGATGAATTTAAGTAAATTAATTATGGCATATCGTTCTTACCTTCCATGTCTATTTAGAAAGATTAGCATTAGAGATAGAAATCCATAATTTACTTTTAATCTGTTATTTTCTGGTTTACTTATCCAGTTTGCTATAAAATATATTTATATATTCCAAGCTCATACTTTAATAGATGCCATTTTCTGAATATAAAAATAGTCTGCGTTTGTTGCACAAAATGCCTTTGGGCAGGAGAGGAGGGGGATATCTGTCTGGCTGTCATGGAACATAAGGAAAAATCTGAAGTATGCTAGAGCTAAATATACTGATAAGCGTGCTGCTGTGGGTGAAAATAGGTTAAAATGTATTGAGTTCAGTCATATTAGCACATTAAATGCCAATAGGGGTCATACTCAAACCTTTATTTCAGAAATAATCACCATTTTGCTGGGAAGGCAACTCAGACCTTGCACTGTGTGCAAACAAAGGATACATTTCTTCAGAGCCTTGTTACAAAGGATGACAAGTGTCACTCTTTGTTCTGCCGGCAGTCTGCAGTGCAGGCTGGTGCAGAATGTGGGCACCACTGTGCTTAAATAAACTTTGCACACCGCATGTTTTGAACAAGTTCTCCTTTTTAAAAGTAAGTCTGAAGCAGATGTAAATGGACGTGGCCAGGCTCAGAGGAATCTGCTTTGGGACATGAGGCTGCACGATTGCTCTGAGACCATCGTGCAGGGAAAGATGTGAGGATGTGGCAGGCAAATGGGTGCATGCATGGCAGTGGCAGGTCCTTGCTGAAGGAGCAAGGTTGGCCTGGCTGCTTCTTCAGCTCACTTGTAGGCTTTGTGTTTCAAAGTATATAGGCAACATGGTGTAAAATGAAGCGGCTGTTGGGCAGGCATCAGGTGATACTGATGTTCAGCCAGAGGCTGGGGGCCTGGCAGCCCATGCTGTCGTAATGCTGTACTTCAGTTATTGAGTTTGGAGGGTTTGCTCGTTTTATTTTGTGACTGCTCTGCCTTTGAGTATTCTTTGTGTGAATCAGGAAGGAAGTTTGGAAGCAGACCTTTGGCTAAGCTCTCTCAAGTACATCTGTCTGTCCAAGTCACTTTTAGTGTCTTTCACTTCACAGTGTTTAAACATAAAGTCACAGAGAGCGCTGAGGTTGGTTAGCGGTGTCAGCAATGCTAATCAGACATAATTCAGCTAACTGTCATGTGAAGGAAGGTAAGGTAGGGGGGGAAGGCAGCACGTCACTTCAAAAGAGCTCCTCAGAAACTCATCTCAGCTCTCGTTTCCCTTTCAAATCTGGCTTCTCCTGCCCTTCCAGAGTGAATCAGCCTGACACGGTAGCAATTTTTGTGAGAATTGGGGTGAAGTGTTTGGAATGCATCAAAGGGGTGAAGCAGAGAACATGTGAGGAAGTTCACCTTTTATCTGATACCCTCTGTTTTGATTGCAGAGGAGGTTAGGTCTTTGTTCCCTCTTTTCACATTATCAAGTTTTGTGGTTTTTTTGTTTTTTTTTTTTCCTGTGAAACAAGAAGGGGTGTATTGCAGGAATTACTGTCCTTTCATATTCACTGATTTAAATTATGTGATATATCAGGAGAATGTGGTCTTTTCTCCTGTATGCTTACGCTGTATACTTTTCATGTTGAATATCATTCTGTTCTGGAGTACGCTGAGAACATGTTTTGAGTACCTATGCAGATGTATAAACATGAACTATGGATATATATATGGATATATGTATGGATGTGTGTAGTATTTTGGATCAAATGTACAACAGAGATATTTTGATTGTCTCAGTCCCACTGTTGAGAATGTGGAGAAGTTGACAAAATAACCAGATGTAATTTCTCAGAAAGTTGCAAGGGATGAAGAATTTGTAACTTTTTTTCTTTCCTTGTCTCTTTTCTGTGTTAAACTGCCTTTGAATGGTTAAATCTTCAAAAATACACAAGATTGTGCTGGCATTGATGGTAAAAGCCTTACTGTTTTTTCTAGGAGCACAGTTACAGCAGTGCTCTTTCCCTCTTTCCAGTTGTCCTTGTTGCTGCTACTGAGCTGTAGAAGCCGACTTAAGGTTTTAGGACAATTCTTTGTTACTGGCTTGAGTAGACTTCAAAGGAGCCAAGAAGTGTGAATGCTTTTTGGAATGTGTTAAATAATTTTCCTTCCAGTATGATATGGAAGTGTTTCATTTTAGGATTCCCTGCAAGTGAAGCTACAGTTATTGGTTGCACCTCCTCATCCCTCCAAGAAAAACACTACGTTTTTAGTACAGAATGACATTGAGTTGAATTGATAAAAGATGAAAGCAAAACTTAATAATGTTTTTCAACTTTAAGCAAACTATTAATGTTTATTTTTTGTACTTTCCAGAAACAGATGGAGTCACATTTAGAATTCAAATCAGCGTGAAAGAGCTACTGGATGCAGATATACTTTTAAAGCTGCTGTTTCGTTTACCAGTCAATTATCCATCAACTCTACCAGAAATTTCTGTTAGCTCAGACCAGCTTACAAGGGCCCAGTGTATGGACATAAAAGATAAATTACTTGAACAAGCAAAGAAGCATCTTTCTGAACCCATGGTGCATGAACTGGTTCTTTGGATACAGCAGCATCTTAAGTATATCATTAAGCAACCAGCAACAGTTTGCAATGAAAAAACCACTTTGTCAAAAGGAGCAAGTACAGAGGATGCTGTCTGGATGCTCCTTTTGCATTTAGATCACATGCGAGCGAAGGCAAAATACGTCAGAACTGTGGAAAAATGGGCTTCAGATCTAAAACTGACTGGAAGACTGATGTTCATGGGCAAGATAATATTGATTCTTCTTCAGGGTGACAAGAGCAACATTAAGGTGCAGGAACAATGAATGTTGACTAGTTCTATTGATTTACTACTGAAACCTGTGTCTGAATATTTTCTGTGTGTTTTTCCAAGATTAGCAATTTTGGAAGCAGATTGATCAATAGGAGAATAGGAAGGCCCAACAACTTGATTCCATGTTTAAGAAAAAAAAGTTATTCTGTAAGAAAGAAACCAGTGAAGCCTGTGGCTCATATCCTGTTGGATTCTGCTCTTGCATTCCCCTATGTTTCCTGACTGTAATATGCTAGAGTCAGTCTCCTTGTTTCTGAAACACCCCACGAAATAACCCCGAAGCCAGGAAATTTGTGATCAGAAGGTAATAACAGATACTAGTAGTTAATTCCTAGGTGTCTTCTTCCTTGTCACCAAGTACAGTGGTGCTCCTACTGTACTTTTGAACTTGTGTTTATGTAGTCCTACTGCATTAGGCAGGCCTTTATAAGGTGATACTGGAGGAGAAAGTTTTGATCTTTCAAACTCAATGTTTTCTAGATTATTTAAGACTGTGCTCAGCTTCAAGGTGATGTGTTGAAACAGGCATGCATTTTTTGGGATGAACTTTCAATATGTGATTACTGTGTTCTAAAAAGATCTTTGTTTCATATGGATTTCTGAGTTTCACTAAACTTCAAAGATGCTGGCTGACATTTAATATTTTGTTCTTTTTGACACTTAGGAGTACTTGATTCTTCAGAAAACTTCTAAGGTAGATGTGGACTCGAGCGGAAAGAAATGCAAAGAGAAAATGATTAGTGTACTGTGTGAGACAAAAGTACAGTCACAGCATAAAAGGTATAATTTAATACTGTTGTGGATAGAAAAGTAACTGAATCAATAATTACATTCTGACAAACCAAGGCATATTCATGAGTTTCTCTTGTACAATGTAGATTTCAGATGTTTGAAGTCAAAGAATATTCAACGCTGGATGAGCTACAAAAGGAATTTGAAACTGCAGGACTTGCAAATCTCTTCTCTGAGTTTGTGCCTCCTCTCTTAAAATAAAAATAAAGCACTGGACTCCATGAGAAAAGTAGTATTTGACTGGATTCTTCTGGGAAATAAAGACTATTTTGAAAAGCAAACTTATCTACAAAAAAAGAAAAAGAAAAAGAAAACAGGAGTTGCAATAATGAGAAAGCAACATGTATGTTAAGAATTGATTTTTTGACTTCTGTGCATACTATAACTTTTTCAGAAGAATGTGGAATTAATTATGATATTTGCATGATAAATATGAAATATTAGGAGAAAACAGTGTTAGAATAATAATCTTTCAATTGAACTGCTTTACAGTCCTGATTTTCAATGCTTTGTTTTTCATCTCTTGTGATGGTGGTCTTCCATAATGGCTTGCTAGAAATTGTGACTAATTTCATTTTGGAAGCCTATGTAAAGGTATTTTTCTAAAAAGCATAGCAAACAGATCTTAGCATGAGAGGACAGCATATACTTAACAACCTTTTGGTGTTTGTCTGCTAACATTTCTTTCTCTATTTACTTGAATCTATAAATACTTGAATGTTGATTTAAAGAAAGAGCTCATGTGACTTCGGATATAAAAATCCTAGAAATGTTTCTCTTAATGTTAGTTTTTATTGTAAAATGTATAAAACCACTGAAGTGGAGAATTTAAATTGATTTAAAAACTGTATATTGGCTGAGCTGAAAGCCAGTTGTAGTGTTTTCTTTGGTGGTTGTATGTCCTCAGCCAGATCTTTAAAATGCTCTGGTGTTCTGGAAATAGAACAGTAAGGAACTTTGTTCCAACCCATATCAACATCTTGGCTATTTAAGTCTAGCTGGGGCCTTACCCAGCTTGCATATAAATCAGCTGAATATTCTTTCTGTTAATTTTGGGAATTGAATGGCATGATTTTCCTTGTCACATGATCTCAAGTTGTGTATGACTGCAAAAGTAACTGAGGCATACAGTTATGGCTATCTTTCTTGCAAGTGTAGGTGCAGACTCTTCTCAAACTTCTTCCTCACTACTGTAAAAGCTATGACATTTAGCTGCTTTAGAAAAGCCATTTGTGGGGTAAGGGGCTCCAGCTCCAGTCACACTTGGTTGTAAACTCATGTTTACAACATTTTCTGGAATGTTACTTTTACCTGATGCCTTCTTGTTTAACTCTTTGGACAGGGCTTTTCAAAGAAGCTATGTGATTTTTGTATTCCAGGAGCCATAGAAAGAAATATAGAAAACAATCACGGTGCCATTATCACAGGTGACTTTTTTACTTACTAACTTACACTGGTCAAATAAACAAGTCTAGTGCAGAAAGTACTGTGGTATTTATGCTTGATTTTATGTGCTTCAGAAGAATTACAAATCTGATCAGCTTGATACTATTCAGACAGCAAAGAAGAACATGAAAACTGATGTCAGTCTGATTCTGTCAAAGCAAACGTTTTTGCCTACCCGTCAATCAGTCACTTATTTTGAAGGATAGGAGAGATATCTTGTGTTCAGACAAGTAAACAATATTTTTAAAGGTTGTTCTTTTGGAAGAATGTTGCAGCTGTCTGTTAACAGATGGTATGTTTGCATTTATTGGTAAAAGAGATGGGTAAGCCTGTGAGCCCCTGGGGCACAGAAGTCATCGAAATGCATGCTGTGGTGCATGTTCCTCCCTCCAAAGGAAGTGAAGGAGACATAGAAATACAAAATGCGAGGAAACGAAGCCAAAGCTCCCAAGAATTGCTATGTATTGTTATAAGAGGGCATGTCTCAGTGTCTGAAAAGTAAGTGAAATATATATACTTACTGGAGTAACACATTTTACTTGCAAAAAAAAAAAAAAAAAAAAAAAAAAGGGAAAAAAAAAAGAAAAAACTGCACAGAAAAATGTTTTAATAAATAAAAAGCTAACTTTCTTGTGAATATTACAATATAAACAATCTTTGAACAGTTTGTTTATTAAAGTCTTATTTCCTGTGGACTGGCTTGTGTCTAAATTGTACGCATGAAACCTTTCCTGTAGGCAAGGCACTCATGACTGCTTTCCCAGGGGGATTTCCCTGTGTCTGATACTGGCTATGATCTGCATAAATCATTAAAGGATCAGTAATATTTTTCTTCTCAGTGTGCTACCTGTGTTCATCAAACCTGTTAGAACTTCCTTCAGTCGTTAACCTCATTTTACTTGGAATGAGTAGAATTTAAAACTTAAAGAAAAAGTGTAGTAAAAGTATACATACTTCCTTATGGGCAGCACAGCCATGTAACCATACCTTGCTGTGGAAGTCAGGCTGTAATGAAAGCTGTAGCAGTAGGACTGATGACTTGATAAACAAGTTTTTTTAGGATAAAACTGTGGTTTAATTGGCCTCTATGAATCCCTTGTTTTATTAAGTGTGAAGAAAACAAAAGATGGAGTAAGAAAGGTACACTGACACTGGGGCAAAAACTCAAACTGAACATCAGCCCTACTTGCACAGTTGTTCTTATGTGAATGCACTGCATCCAGAGCATCTGTTCTAAACTTAATGAGATGTGCTCTGCTCCACAGAAGGATGTGCTTCCCCCAGCCTTGGGTGGGCGCTTGTTTTCCAGAGATGTATCTAGATGTCTCAGGCAGGTTTGTTACTATAAGGCATGTTTAGAGGGAGGCATTGGAATACAACTCCCTTCTCTCTTTATCATCTTTGAAAACATTATTTGTAATATATGTAGACTGTAGATAAGGGTTGTAATTGATAGATCTTGAAAAGGAATCTGTATGAGCAGCCAACCAGGATAGTTTCATGACTTCAGTGGAAGTAATGCAGAGTTCCAGATGAGGGAAGTACTTTTTCTGAGGGGCATCATCATCATGGGATTTTTGGGAGTTTGTAAGTCTCTTTCCCCTCTCCACCTATTCAATCTCATTCAAGATTATAGGTTCCTCCCTCCCTGCTCCCTATTTGTTTTTGTTATTCCAAGGGAGATGAGACACTGTAAGATGAAAATCATTGATTAAAAAATTAATTGAAAGTGGATTTTTTTTTTTTTGTGAATAAAGCTAATTTTTGTATTTCTATAGTTTTATGTCGTTTTCCCATAACAAGACTGTATCTTATTTCTGTATGAATGACACACAATATTAGAATGAATTATGCACAGAAGAGCTGTAATGAGCCTCAAATTAAAAACAAACAAACAAACAAAACAACAAACGAAACCAAGTCATAGTGGAAAAGTGTTTTGTTTACGTGGTTTCTTTTAGAAACAGTTTAATAAAATGCATGTATGGATGATTTAAAACCCAATGTCCCTGGTTTGTTCAGCTTATCTGTGAAAATAGAAACATAATGGTGTTAGAGTTCATTTGAAGTAAGATGATGAAATGTTGCACACAGTGTATTTCTCTCAGAGTTTAACACGGAAATGTCTTGTATTATGAACATAGTTGCAGCAATCAGCTTTCATATATCTCACAATATTACTAACCATTATTATCCTAGTTTCTTGTCCGTAACACATGAAGTGCTGGCTGCACTCTGTTCTGGTTTTTGTATTTTGTAGGTATACTTAATTTTTTGTTCTATAATATCATGAACGTTTATGTGCTTAAATATCAGCATAAATGGAGCTTGAAATGTAAATACACTGATAGCATTTTGCAGTTAGTGTTCTGAGCTATTGTCACAGATAGGCTTTTGCATCAACATTAGTTCATGTTTTCTAACCCCATAATGTAAACCTGAAGCAAAGACAACTTTTCAGTGAGACTGAAGAAATTGCCTAAAAGAGATGTTTTCACATTCATTTAAGAAATTCTTTGTACTCTAAAAATGAATACCTTGCATTTTCAGTCGATTAGGTATTCAGATGCTCTAGTTTTATGCTAATAAAGTAGCAATCATTACACTTTTGATTTTCTTTGCATTCTTTAAGCAACATAATGCAAGTGATTGGTTTGTATCCTCCATTAGAAAATGGCTAACTGGAATTGTGGTAAACATTTTATCACTATTTCCCATGATATAATAGCTTGGATGGGAAGAGCCACTTTAGGATTAAGCTTGAGACAAAAGATTTCTGCATAAGAACATTTTCTTATTGTCCACTCTGATGTTTCTAAGGATGAGAAATGACCGATTTATATGGGAAATAGTGAAATGATCACTGTTTTCTTGAGCAGACCTCAGCAGGTGATTCCCTGTTACTGCTGTAGGTCTGCATAGCTGCTGGCTGAAGGCAGGATGCTCTCTAGGCCCAGGTGGGGCCACTCCTGGTACAGGTGACACTCCTGCTACTCGCAAGGAACACTGCAGTGCTAAATCAAGGCCGTGATTTGAAGACCAAAGGTGCTAAAATCATTTGTGTACACGTGATGTTCTTGGGGTGCACTTAGAAAAAAGAAAATGCAAAATATTTTTGTTGGTCTCTGCTTGAGCACTGAATTTGGAGTATTTTACAGAAGCGGGGAACGTTTTTGTGGAAGTGTATGCTATGAATACCTTTCAGCAAAAATAATAGAGAAAGCAGTTCTTTTTAAAGCAAATGAAGATAATCGTAAGAGTGCTGCCCTTGTGAGAAGTTGAAGAGAAGTGGAGCTGTATGGACAGAGCTGTGCCAGAGAATGGTTTCTATTTGGTAGAAGTGGAGGTGTTAGAAAGAAACAGACAGCAGCAACAAGAACTGGTGATGTGGTTCTCAGAGAAGCCAAGAGAAGGATTTTTTATTTTATTTTATTTTATTTTTATTTTTTATGGATTACTCCCAGGAAAGAGTTTGGGGGATATAAGCAAAGATGTTGCTACTGTATCTAAGCTTCAAATGGAAGTGCTTGAAATAAATATGTAGCTTTATTGTAATTTTCTCTTTTTTAGCAGAAACAGCCTGCGCAACGGAGAACAAGTAATGGAAGGTTTCATGGATATAGAGATGACCAACATAGCTCAAGAGCTGTATGTTGTGCAAAGGAATTGAAGCAATTCTTAGAAATTTTCCTCAAATGATCAAGGGATGATAGAGGCTTTGTTGAGGCAATAACCTGAAAAAGTCTTACAATGTGGGGAAAGCAGGCGTTCCAGGTGGCTGGAAAGATTGGAGAGGTGAGAGGCAGCTTTCAGGGGCTGGTTGCCTGCAGAGCACAGGCATTCTGCAAAGTAAGGACCAGGAGAGTTGGCAAAAGAAATGTCTGCTTGTGTGTGGGATCAGAATACAGGTAAGTGTTTAATTTTTGTGAGACTTTCTGCATAGATACTATAGAAACCTGGACTGGAGATGTTGTGTTGTTCTTCTCAATTATGCAGTGTTTTGGGAGGCTTTTGTGCTTCGGTTCCACATAGATTGCAAAGGCAGTCTCAAATGATGATAGAGTGGTCGGTGGTGTTACAGGTTTAACTGCTGCAAACCTGTTACAGGTAAAAAATTTTGTATGGATAAGGGGTAAGATCCACCTTCTGAGTATAATTTAGGCATGACATATCTAGTAAGAACAAGGTGAGAGGGAAAGTAATAGCTTTTTACGAAGGGAAAGTTAATCTCTTACTTATGTAGTTCGCATATTTTTCCTGTAAATTCTTTGCTGAGTTGAAACAAATGACTTGTGGATAATTGTTTAGTGGCAAAAAAGTTTTCCTGCCTTAGGCAGAAAGTGTGATTGAAAGTCCTAAGAGGGAAAGAACTGTTACGTTTCTTGTGAATCTGAAGTAGGAATGTGCTACAGCTCTCAGAATATTTCTTGCTAACAGCACATCATTAAAAGTGCTGAAGCGAATGTTACAAAATTTCAGGGCCTTTTTAGGAATTGTAACAAGGAGGTCTAAGTTTTTTCTGGGTAGAAATGAGGATTTTTATTCCTGAGCCAGCAGCAAGAGATTATATTTATGCCATGTAGTTGCCACCTCATCATTTTCCAATAGTGCAAAGGAAAAAAAGTTTGGGATGTACTTTTGGAAGCACATCTTCAAGGCGTAACAAAATTTTTAACAGATTTGTAGATCACACTTGTAATTTTTTTATTTTTTTCTTTTTAAAGCATTTTAAGAAGTCTTTTTAAAGACTTCTTAAGACCTGAATGAAAGATTTTGTTGTTGTGAAACAGGCTTAGCTTTATGCTGGCTGCTGGCAAGCAGAAGAGGAACCGGAGGCCTGGGAAGGATTACTTCCATGGCAAAACATAGCTTGTGGCAATCAGAGTTACAACTCTTAGGTCATGCATGGCTGTACTTGAAAGGCTACTGTAAGGGCAAGGTTTTTTTTTTTTATTACTTTTTGCTTACTAAGGCTGGAGGGGATGCTGGAACACGCAAAACCTTTGAACAATAACTAGTATGTGAACTACAGAATCTGCAGCACAGCTCAGGTTTTTGCTCCAGGACAAACATGATGTGAATTGTTCCAAAATGTGGAACTTTACCTTTGGATACAAAGAGAAAAAGATAAGTTTTCACTGCCAAACAGAAACCCATGGCTCCTCAGAAACAGGAGAAATAGAGTTGTTGCACATTCTGTTGAACCCCAGAAATGTTACATATGCTACATGGACATTATCCTGTTAAATGTCCTGGTTATTACAGCGGTTGTTTCAATGTGAGAGCATTTCCAGCACTGACACTAAAGGCCGTCTGAGGGCAGGAAGACCTCACTCCAAAGATCTTGCTATGCCTCACAATCCTGCTTTCTTACTGTGAAATAACTTTCCTTTTGCCAAGTGTAAGAAAACGACCAGACACAGAGAGAGAACTGCACAGCCAAACACAGTGTGGGATGCTGCCAATCTGTGAGAAGCCATACACTGTCACTTATATAAATGGGACAGTAATTGTTTGCTCCTCTTCAGAAAAGCAGCTTATGCAGTCTATATAAAGGTGAATTATTTAATGTGGTGCAAGGAAAATTCTTCTATTTCTATCTGAAAGCAATTTAATGTTAACTGATGAAACCATTAGAAGATACCGAGCCCAATATGAATCCCTTTGGTGGAATATACGACATGGAGGAGTGGCTTATCTCACCAAAGCCTGCCTCCATTTCCAAGGTAATATTATTTTTTCACTCTTTTTTTCCCGCTTTCTTAATAATGGAAGAAGGGAGAGGGACAGATCTGCTAGAATATTGCCCTTATCATCTTTTCAGCCTATGCTTATGTGGAGAGGAGTAGCTGGGAGTTGAAAGGGGAAAAATTTGGACCATTGTGCTTTCTGTGAGATAAAGAATATTTTAGAATCCGTTGTCTCATGCATGAAACCCAGCAAAAGGGAATTATATTAGCATAAAGAAGAGTTTGGAGGAAAAACAGATCTTAGCCTCTGGAGCCTGCTTTTGGCTCTTGGTTTGTGCTTTGTGTGTCTTTGAAAATGAGTGCTGAAAGGGGACTATGAGCCATGTGGGCTCACATTCCTGCAGTGACCCAGAGAGGTGAAAGCACCAGTGGAACAATCTATTTTAAATGTTTAAGGAATTAATAATTACTGAAAAGTGCAGGTTAAGAGAAGAACAGGCATCTTCTGTGTTGCATTACTGACAGATCCAGCACTCACGGGAGACATTTGTGACAACAGTCTTTCAGTGGGTGACATTTATGTACACGATAAAGAGACAAGACCACTTTATATAAAATTTACAAGGAGCTTTCTAATGTCATCAGTTTTCTTAGGCTTAAAAATCCCTTGTCTAATAAAATTAACTCCTTGCATGCAGCGATCGGTTGTCCGGGGTTGAGGAGGATAGGTCCACAGGTGTGTGCAAGGTGGGATATTGCTGCTGGCTGTGACTGCTGCTCTTGGACTGAGAGTGACAAAAGAAATGAAGGGAAACGTGAGCCATTACGTGTTTTTCTGCAAATATG
Source organism: Centrocercus urophasianus (assembly GCF_019232065.1). Taxonomy (NCBI): domain Eukaryota; kingdom Metazoa; phylum Chordata; class Aves; order Galliformes; family Phasianidae; genus Centrocercus; species Centrocercus urophasianus. Next base: position 12,809,571 of record NW_024884733.1, on the reverse strand, counting down.
TCTGGGGGCTGGGAAAGCAGGGGTACCTGTTGGCAGTATAGGACCCAGCCACAGTCCTATTGAGTTCACAGTGTAGGATCTGATAATAAGTTTAAATAGAAGGCCATAAACATTGTGTCTCTTGAAAGCAGCAAGACATTTTGTCTCTTGAAACCTTATAATAAACTGAATCTAGTAATAACTAGAGGTGACCAATCTGAATTCAATCTAATAAGACAAGCACTTTGCACTCGTGTTTTTGCTGGGTGATGAATGGGCAAAGCTTCTCATTCAGTCATCACCTTACATTCTTAGCTTCAAAAGTGAGTACACTGTTTTAGGATATAGAAATGTGGGAGTCTGAAGAACAAATCCTGACACTGTAGGATTGCAGTGGGATGCACGTTGCTCTCCCACTTCTTGCTTGGAGTAGAGGATAGGAAGAGGCAGGCTGCTCTTTACTCTGTTCACTCCCTGCAATCCTGCAGTAGTAGTCACACGAGAAAGCTTTGTTTTAAGAGGTTTGTTCCCACTACTCCCCTCAAACATTGCCTTCTCACCGAACTTGCGGTGACCTTGATTTAATCCAGAATAAGCTACATTTTGGTAAGAAGTGACTATCCCATTCAGATACTGTCTTAGATCTGGCAGGCTGCAGTGCCTCAGAGTATTTTGATAAGCATCATGTCTCCTTGGAAACTACTACTTAGCAGAAACTTGACGCTCCGTTTGGAGTGTTATGATTAATTTAAGCCTTGCTTCTGCCAAGACACACGGTATGGGCCGCCTCCTAAGAAGTGAGTAGTCTTGTTGAGTTTATCAGGACAGCTCTCTTTGTTCAAATGCATCCCTGTGGGGCTTAACAGTTCTTCACCAGCACTCTTCAGGCTGTGTTTTAAGCTCATTGGTTATAAATCTCAGTTGTTATCTTTAGGTATGCTTTTAGGATTCTGATGTCTAATTCAATATCTTAAAAGCATTTCTAAAAATTCTACATCCACAGTTACTAATAAATGTAAAGCTCCTTCTGAGGCCATTAAATAGTATTTTAATTAGGCTGGCAAAATTGCTTTCGGCTTGTCTTTAAAGTCTTTAGAATCTTATTTCTATTAACAAAATGGTAATCAACATTGAATTCTAAAATGTAACCAAAGTAGGTCGTATTTTTATTAACTGAAGATGGATAATGAATGTGGCCTATATAAAGATTTGGATTAAATCATCTGAGATGCTGAGGATAGTGTTTTAATTAAAGTAATCCTTATTTGCATCTAACAAATAGTACTGCTACTTAGGAATTTAAGACCTTAGTGATGCATATTAGTGCATTATCTCAATGAATCTGATAGAGATTTAATACTTGTATTTGAAGTAGCAATCTGTCATAAATTAAAAGTGTTTGCATAATGCATTTAAATCATGTTATTTTTTGCAGAGTTGATACAATTAAGGAATATATTCAACTATATTTTAAAAAATTTTTGTAGTGCTAGGAAGGTGTAATTTGTTGTTCAGTTAGTCCTTGTAATATCCTATGATATGCGTGTCTGTATGATATGTATGATAAATATCTTAAAATATCATACAAAAAAAAAAAAATTGCTTGTAATACAGAAAAGCTCAGCTATAACAACAGTCTTACATCTGTGGATTAAGTTTCTCCTCAACCTCCTCAGGTGGTTCAGAATATTTTGGCAGCAGACTGACAGGGAGAGTTGCTGTGCAAGTTGCTCGGGTCTGCAGAGAAATGGGACTGAGCAGACTCCCACTGAGTTCTAGAGTCCTAAAAGTTTGAAGGAAAAGTTAATTGCATCACTGACAATTACAACTCCTGTGTTTGAAGTGGAGACTGGGCCTGTGATACTGGCAAAAGGACGGTGCAAAAGTATGGAACAGCCTGGTGGTGCAGATGTGTGCACGAGAGTGGTGTCCACACGATTTTAGTGAGAATTATCTTAGAAGTGTAAGTCATTTGCAAGTGTTAAGTAACGTAACTAGAGGTGTTAAAATTAAATAAATTCCAAGCATGCTTTGTCCCTAATGATCTTATCTTTCCTTTGGTTTCTAGGTTGCATTACCTAATTTTTGAGCCCCCAGGAGAGACAACTGTGAAGATGACAGACACTTTGCTCGTTGCTGTGCTCTCACTGTGTGCTGTGGCTCCTTTGCTCTGAGACATTGGGTCTCGCTGGAGTTTAGTAAGAGTTCTTGTAATACCCTTCACTGAGTTAAGATAAATTCTCATTTCTGAACCTGGCAAAAGAAATGGCCATCCAGAGACCACTGGGATCGAGCCTGCCTTAGCCCTTACCCCCTGAGAGCAGCCAGCAAGATGGTTCTGGATTGAGTAGAAGGAATGGGCATCATCTGCAGGGGGCTCTTCTCTGGTTAACCTCCTTGTGCTGTTTGCTTTCACTGGTTTCTTCCAAGGACGCCATTTGACATTTGGGTGATGTATGGGGACTCTTTAGTCAGGCTTGCTATTTACCATCAGCAGTACCCCGCTGGGAGGGAAGGGTGTCACAGCAAATCTGCTGTCTTCCTCCATTAAAAGTGCTTGCTGTTCTGATGTTGCTCTTGCTATGCTAGATCTTCTTTCCATTTCACAGTGGGGGAAGCACAGAAGAGACCCAAGGCAGCAGTGGGTGTGCTTTGCTGAGCTCCTGTGTGGGCAAGGATTTCCCTACTTTTAATTCTGCTCTTCTTGGGAAAATCTGTACTGATATTTAAAATTTCTTTTTTGTTTTTGTAATTTAACCCTGCTGCTGTACTGGGAACCATGCTGTGCACAGTTCTGGGCTATTTATGACCATCACAAACACTATCTTCTTTGCTTACAAACAAAAAGTGAATCAATGGGAAGATCATAAACATTATCTTTATTATCTTCCTCCCAGAATAACCCCGCAATCATAAGACAAGTGTCCTATAAATTAACATAAAAGAATGCTTCTATTAGGAGTTTCATATGTTATATGTAGCCAAGTAATATTTGATACTTTATTTATGTCAATGTGATTGAACATAACATTCTTGCTGTATGTAGATGATGATTACAGCAGTTACAGATGAGTCTCTTTTCTGAAATGAATGACTTTGCTGTATTATCTTTGATTTTCTAGCTGTACTTTAGGGAAATCGAGGAGAGGAAGACTGTATAGCACAAAGGGCTCTTTACTACCTCAGTACTTTATCATAAATGTCCTTTAAAATGGTAATTGATTTACGAAATTTATACTCATTTGTACTCTTTGCATTTGGCATCATTAGTTATCAAATTACAGTCTTTGCTACGTTATACTGTGGTTGCTGGTAGCAGCAATTCTGCCTCTGAGAACTGTTTATTTTAGTGTTCCTTAGATTGATGCTAAAAATTACATGTTATTTTTTCTTTGTTCATAAACCTGTGTCACAGACATTGAAAGACCTCAGATATTGAGATCAAAGGTTGTTAAACTTTGCTAGATAGTATGGCATCGAGTTCGGCTGATGAATGGTGCTGGGACTTGAAATAAGAGTAGCAAGTCTAAGAGCATGAGTCACTGTACTAGGTCTTCACGTCTGCAGAAAATTTGTGTGAACTGCTGGCTGAAAGCATTGACAATTCTCCATTAGTAATGAATTACAGTAGTAATTTCATTAATTTCTTCACCTCAGCCAGGATATGTTAGTGTAAGTTGCTTAACCAAGCATCAGAGGAGCCATTGCAGTTAACCTTTAGTCCTTTGCTGTGTAACCAGGACCAGTTAAGAAGTAAATTAACGTAACACCCCTTTAAAAAAATTACTTTAGATAAGCAGTGGACATAATTTTGCCCGTTTTTAATTTAATAGCAGGTTTATGGTTTTATGCAAAACCATTCACATTACATCTGACCCTCTGGGAGCTGGGTTTTTTCGTCTGTGTAATTTGGTGTCTTTAATAATCTGCTGTCTGTTAAATCCAACACAGGCTTGATTAATGAATTGTGATGAACCAATGCATTAATTTACAGGTTCGGTCTAATACCCTAAAAGGCTACATCAGTGCTTCTAGTTATTAATGCTAATAAATTTGAGAGAAAAAGCGATGTGAGGAGGGGTAAGGGAAGGCAGTATGCGACAAGTCTTGTCTTTATTCAAGCATTTGTATGCAGCTACTTTTCTTACAAGAGGGCGGCAAAAGCCTTTTACAACATGCAAAATCAAATCAAGAACTGCTTAGTACTGTTCAAAAATATTACAGAATTCCGGGAGCTGTTTGTGCTCCGCAGTCAAATCTTTATTGACTACTTAAAGTAGTTCAATAGTTTTTCATGCTGGATTTTTAAATACTGTGTAACAGCTTTGAAGTCATTTGCTGTTATATCTATGGCTGAAACACTACTGTGAATATAAATTTTACTGAAAAGTCACAGCAGAAGCCTGGTAGATGCTAGGTAGTTATGCACAGAGGTGTGTATGTACATGAGAATGGTGGGCATTTGGAACTAGCAAGCAACTCATTCCTAAGACAATGCTGAGGCTTTTGAGATGATCTTTTTCAAGACTTAAAATAAATCTATGAGCAGAATTATGTATATATGTGTATATATACACGTTTCAAAGCCTTAAAGTGTCTATTGTAAGGTTTCAAAAAAGTAGAGTGTATTTTGCTGAGTGAGTCTCCAAATGGGAAAGGAAACTAATTGATTTATTTACTTTTATTGAGACAGTGGAGTTTGGGAATGGGATAGCAATATGGTATGACGGTTTTAGGCTGGTGTAAAATGTATGAAATTTTGTCTTTGATGCTGAGCCTTTAGATCTTGAAAACATCTTAAAACAGCATAGAAGTTCAAAGAAGGGTTTTTTTGTCCTCTCTCTGTGGGTATTAGCTCACAATACTGGAGCTTAGGCAACTTCAAATTATAATTCCAGCCCTTCCTTGTTCTGATAAATATAATTTAACAATTATTATTTTAGACATTGATGTATCCATCTTTCTGTCTATTAAAATATAGCATGACGTTTAAAGCCCATTTTAGCAATCATGCCTCAGGCATTTTCTTTTCTAGTGGGGCACAGGAATTTTCACTTGTCCTTGAGATAAATGACACTGGTAAGGATTTGGCATCTCTAGGTGTTCCTTTCAGCATCTATGGCTCCAAAGCATTGCTGGAAATCTTGGAATGATACAGAGAAACTGACACTGTTTAGACTAAACCAAATCATTTATCCCTGTTTCTCTTGGTTCTTACACTTCCCTGCTGATAGGGAGAGAATAATCTCTGCTTCATCTCAGCTATTTTAATAGGATTCAGAACACATGATCACATTAGATACTGTACCTGAGGCAATCTGTGTTTAGTCTGGTGATAATTACATGCAAAAGTCATTCAACAATGAGGCAATTAATGCTGATGAACTTTAATAAAGTCAGCTGTCAGCAATAGATATTGCTGGCAAGTTTCCTAATCCTATATTTATAATGCTTTGAAATTCCCTTATGCTCTCTTCTATAATACGTTTCTGTTTAACAGGATAAAAAACCAAGTAGTTTACTACCAGAAAATATTGCCAGCAACATATTTATATATGACACAAATATGAACGAGGAGGTCAGAAGTCAGCCTAGTTATCAGATTTACTCCAGTGATTGGTGTTTACCAAAGAAGATGATAGACAGAACGAGACAAATCCTCTAACTCTCTCTGCAGAGGAGAAAAAAAGCATTAGATAAGGAAAGCAGGGCTTACACTTTGTCTCATTGTTGATTAACAAGCATTAAATTATGCTTAATGTCAGATGTAGACAGGTCATTGTAATGTGATGTCAGTGTAAATTAGAGGATCAAGTCTGCCTGGGATTTGCAAAGTTCTGGAATCGGTACTCTTTGTGACAGATAAATACTTTTGTGAATTTCTTAATTATCCTAATTGGTTGTATGACCAGATTTACTTGCTGGAAAATTCCATTATAAAGCCATTATTCTTTAGAATAGAAAAGGGACAGTGACTCCTCAGCTTCTTTGCCTTTCTTTAGGCAACTGTGGAGTCCTGGTATCTGGCAGGGCGTAGTTTGAAGAGGGAGGAATAGTGTCCTCCTTTTTGAAACTGTTGAATATTGTGAAGGCAATGCAGACCTGTGGATTCTTCCTGTAGATCAGTTGCTTTAATTCTGTGGGTGGGCTACAGCTTAGGAACCATTGCTCTAACACAAGGGAGGTGCAAAACACAGAAGAAATTAATACAGGACACCGAATTAATAGCTCATGAAAGAGTGCACATAATTCCGTGAAATGATATATAAGCACTCTGAAATGTGGAAATAGATTTAAAATGGTGGAAATAACAATTGTCTCGTTGTTAACCCTGTATAATACATATAAACCATGTATCATAATAGAGATGTAACTTGTTAGGCTTATGGCAGAAGTTTGCCCTGGATCCTGTGGAAGAGCTGTGCTGGCAGGAGTACCAAACACTGTAGGTTTGGAGAAAGACATATCTCCATGTCATATCTTTAACAATGATGCTTTTCCTTTTCTGTTAAGAATACAATGGGAAGTTTCAGTGTTATTTTTCTATTCTGCATATTTTCTTATAATATATTAAGGTGTTAAGGCCAGAGATGGCCAGAGAGAACATCCTGTAAATGTGTATCTTTTTTTCTTCTTTTCCCTTTTGGCCATGGTTTCAGCCCTTGTCTGGCAGTGCTGGTGGCCTAAAACTGTGTGACCCTTCTTTTACCTGCCTGTGGCACGGGCAGTGCTGGTGGTCATGCAGGGTGGTGAGCAGCCGCTGAAGGCACGTTCAGTAGCTGAAACTACATGCCATTTTCTATTTAAGCTGCTGGACTGTGTTAATCATGAAAAAACGTGCACAGCCGAGGAAATCTGGTTACATCCATTGAAAGAGTGTTGTGGTAAATGTTAAGGTTACAAGTGATGGTTCGTGTGTACAAATCCTTGGTTTCAGATAGAAAAACTCAGGTATTTTGAATGAGGTTAAGTTTCTAGGGTGAAGCTGGAGATGAATCACAGCTGGATTTTGGCTTTTGGCTTTAATGTCTACTAATCTTTTTCTAGCAGCTGACAGAAAGATCATATTGAAGTAGATAAGCTGTACAAAATTCCTGCTGTTTTAACCTGAAATCATATGATAGAAAGGTTGAGAGTTGGAAATGAAAAATGTAATGGAAAATGTTCCTCATGAAGTGCTGGAGGCAACCTGCAGCACAGCCCCAGCAGGAAACAGACGAGAGTCGGGCCTGACTCACCTGGATCTGTATGACCATGGAAAAAAACCTGTTCTGGTCTGGGTTTGACTGCTGGTGTCTATTAGAACTGGAAAGAGAGAAGAGAGGGGAAATGGAAATATGGAGAGATGGGGATAGAAATGTCGGAGAAGTAAAAGGGCAATGTGGGGGAGGGCTGTTCCTGTGCTGGGGAGAGCAAGTACAGCCAACAGCAGGACTCTCAGTTCTGTGCTGCAGTTTCAAGTGGCAGTTCTGCACCAAAGGGCTGACAGGGATTTTGCACGGGGCTGCTCTGAACAAAGCTGTGCTGCTCCCCAAGAAAGGAAGAAATTAATGCTGTGAGAGAAAAATTCGTGTGTGTGTACATGGGATCATCTATCCCTGTCTGTGCTAAAGCAAGTGACAGTAACCTGGTATGGCTTTCACTTGCTACTGAGATCTGTAACATTTTTAAACATCAACTAGATTGTGTAATAATGCCTTAAATTGCTGAGACATTTATGGGATGAGGTAGTGCTGCAAACTGCATAAACAGGCTCATCTCCACTATCAAAAGTAGGATGTTTTTGTGGTTTCCTTGCTTCTTTCTCCTGGGATGACAGTATGTCCCTTGTGGTCAGTGACCGGGCTGCAGTGACTTAGGCTACATTTTTCTGTTTGGAAGAAAACAAGGAAAATTAGGAAAACAGCTGTAGAATTGAGCCACAGGTACCCTTTGATCCCCTGGAATGAACAAAAGCAGGTCTTTCCCAAGATGTGGGCATGAATCATGCATTGTGCTGGGGTAAATGTGCTTTGCCTCGCATTTCCAGCTGGTAAAGCAGCCTGCAGCTGGTTACAGTGGCCCAGCAGCAGAGGCGCATTACTTGAGATGTCCTGGCCCAGGGAGATGCATTACTATCAGCTGTGTCTGGCCCTGTCTGTAGAGAGGAAGTAATTCAGTGGAGCAGATAGCGAGTGCTGTGTTGGTTCTCTGAGGTGGCCCCAGTTTCTGAGCAAGACAGGGCCTAGTCCTCCGTGTTTTGGGAACTATGTGGATGTGGGAGAGAGTATGTGGAGACAGAACTCAGGGGCTTAGCAGCAGCCCTCATGCTTGTGAAGGCTCTGTCCCTGAGCCGTGTGGGACCTTTGAGCAAAGCAGCAATTATTAGTCATCAGTTAGGGCTGACTTTGTTGGCACTGTTTGCTTTCTGTATGTTCATTCCTCCCTTTACTGTTCAAATAAAGCAACATACAGGAGAAACTTCCCGAGGAGCTTTACATCCTCCTTCTATTTCATTCTCTGTCGTATCATGTCAAACTGACTTTTGTAACCAGAAAGTATGTCACGTCCTTCATTCCTGTGCATCCAGGCCCTGGCCAAGGCCTATGCTGTAGGCAATTTGACATGTTTGAGCGTGACCGGCTTGTTATTTCTTTTGCGAGTGCCCCAAGTGGGAAAAACGAGTCTCCTCCGCGCTTTCAGGACGCCTTTCCTCCCAGGCCGGCCAGTACGAGCAGCCGGGCTCGGGCAAACCCTCCCCGGGCTCCGCTAGGGGGCGCTCGAGGACCGTGCCGGGCCCCGGCCGCCGCTCCCCGCCGCGCAGCCCCGAGCCCTGGGCCGGGCCGTCTCCGCGGGCCCCGATCCCCGCCATCACGAGCCGTGCGGATTTTAATCGGCCCCCTGCCTCCAGCGTGGTATTTTTCTCAAAAACCTTAACGTGATGGTTTAAACGTTCAGTTCAAACCCGATGGTGCGTTGGAAAGGCTCGAGTGTCACTCAGCCTTAGAGATAATCTACCGCCAGCTTATTTATAGGGGATAAATAAGGTGTCTGCCTTTCTTAAGGCAGCACTGGGGAGGTTTTCATCCTGAGTGTACACTAAGGGAAGTGTTGTGATGTCTGATTATTTCCCTTCTCATGTTCTAAGATCGTTGGCTTCTTTCTGCTTATTTCCTGCAGAACATCGATTTGAAAAAGTTATTGCTTTAACAATGAAATTCTTGTGAAATGCCCTAAAAATACCTCTAGCTATGTGACTGTTCAAAATGTTGATGCACGACTGTGACAGCAGCTTTGATTCACTGCCGGCGTTTGTGAGATAACATGGTACTGAGTGATGCCATTTCTGTTTTCACTGCACCAATCTCCCACTGCTGATGGTTAATGAGTTAACGCCGGAAAGGCAGAGGTACGAAAAAGGCAAGGCTATGCAGAGTTCAGTGGAATTCTACAAGGCGATCTGGTGTCAAACCAAAATGCCATTTCATGTTACATGGAAGTGAACTCTCAGTAGTTACAATGTTTTGATAAAACACTGCACTTAAGCATTTAGTGTCATTGTAGGTGTCTTCTGTTTTTATTGCTCCTGAGGTCTTTTTTCACAAATTTTTACAAAGGTTGCAATGGGTAGAGCACTATCTAAGGTTTTCTGGGGACAAAGCAGTTAGTTTCTTGCCTGGGTTTTGTTTCACTTCTGAGTACTTAAGGAGCTGTGTTAGCAACAGGGCTGGAAACATGTTGGTAACTGTGTAATAATTGTGCACTCTGCTGTCAAAAGGCCTTAGCAAACCCTAATGTGGGTCTAGTTAGAGCAGCCTTTGACAATATCAATAATAAAGGATTACTCTAATTTACACTGTAATGAAAGGATTGTCCGACTATTACAGGAAGCAGATAGAAATTGCATGCCGAGGTTTTATGATCTGAGCAAAGTCCAAGCAATCAACTTCCATACAAACAGCAAGAACTTCAGAAATGGAGCAGTTCCTCCCTCTTATGAAGAAATGGGGCTGGTCCAGTTATCCAATTTGTGTTTCTAGCATATATTTCTGCTGTAAACCTTGCTGATATGCACAAATACAACCATTCCACTGCAGATAGAGCCTGACAGGTTTTGTGTTGTCTGAATACCAAGTTTTGGTTGGGAAATATTGCAGATTTGCAGTAGTTTCTTTTTTTCTTTCCTTCCTCCCTCAGATTTTTTTTTTCTCCTGTGCTTTGTTTCTTGGTGCCTTGTACATTAAGTCAGGGCTATTTCAGAGACATGAAATGACAGCTTCTTTTTCAGAGCATAATGTTAGATACCAATAGGATTGCCCTTCTCAAGTAAACAGGTTGCCAGCCTGTGAAGGATCGCGTGGTATGACAGTCATGTCAGCTGGACATATGGCTTTAAACTGCAGGTTAATCACTGGGGAGCCTCATGTCAGTTCTCCATTTTTCTGCTTTTACTGAATTTTGTATTTCTTTTGGGATGCTGGATGAGATTAGAGTTGAAAATTCTTAAGAAGGGATAGAAGAGAAAACAAGCAATGTACTTATTTTACTTCATAAAGAAAACTAAATTCCTGAAGTCAAGTTTCCTTTCATTTTCTGAACTTCCAGTGTTACAGTGAATGAACATATGAAGTGACTGGAATGTGGTTAATTTGCACATTATACTCCTCTGTTTAGATGATTGCTGGTAGAAGGGCTAAAAAGCTATATTTTAAATATTGAGAAACAAGAACAATGAGAATCAACAGCCTTAGAACAGAATATAAAAGGCTGCTGCTGCCAGGCCTCATGCTGATTCTGTATATTATAAAGAAAACAACAACAACAACAACAACAACAACAACAATAATAATAAAGGATAAGCAACTGAACTGTGGATTCCAGCTTCACATTTTAGTTCTACCTAACTCTTTGTAACTTTACAATGAAAGATTCAGAAATTGCAGCCAATTACCATAATATGTGGTGGTTTGGTGGGAGCATGTTCTACATCAGACAGTTAAAAGGTTTTATTGCTATTAGGAGCTTGTTAATGCCCTTGATAATGTCTCTAGTTGCTTTGTAATGTCTCTTGTTGAAGTATAGAATTCTTTTATCTTCTTATTACATTATGCAGAAACTTGAATTGAAACGATATTTGCAGGAACATTTAAAGTAGTGCATCAATCAGTTTCAAAGAAGAGAAAAATGTTCTCAGAATAGCTTATAAAAGGATAACTGTCAGTTTTATTTTGGAGGAACAAAGAAACCAACGTAAAAAGCACTTTATTGTAAAAGCACAGTGTGCAATTCAATAAATACTCCATATAAATATAAAGGAAAAGAAAGTTCATAATTATCAGATGACTTGAAGGTAATTTAAGTAATACTTTCAGAATATAGAGAGCAGTGAAGCACCTTCTTTCCTGTGTATTCCTTCTCCCATATCAAGCCCTCAGTAGGAGATAACTTAAATAATCTCTTTGGTGGTATGAATCAATAAGGTATGGTTATAATTTAACATTACCTTCCAGGACTGTAAAACTCACAAACCACATCACTGCATTAGAAAAACAGTGGCAGGTACATCCCCCACTTTTTCTCTTTTTTCTTCTTTTTTCTTCTTTTTTTCTTGTATTTTTGTTTT